>NC_141834.1:4562500-4862500 GCF_982586985.1 Callionymus lyra
ACACACCAGGTCCAAGTCAGAGCTCCTGCTCCTTCTGGAGTCAGTTGGGAACCCGATTGATCAAAACCAGCGGTAAGTCGAACACAGATGTTTGGACCACTCAGAGGACAGTAGCTCATTGGGTCACTCACATGTCAGAGATTAAACTACTTCCTGTCAAAAGCCTTCTGTGTTTTCTGTGTCCAGGTGACTCGGGGGCAGACCCTATACAGCTATCTTTGATGCTTGACCTCCCAGTCGCTGCCCCAGCTGGCCAGTCGCAGACCGATAAGGAGTCTTACAACTGAAAACATTACCATTGACATCACCTCCAATGATTACATCGCAACTAACTGATTCCAGCGGAAAATGATCAAGTTTCTGAATTGTTTGTTTTCCATCGATGATCAATAAATCACATTTTAACTCGCTGCACTTCTTCTTGAGTCCATTCACAGCGCTGTGGTCAGCAAAGTATTTTTCTAGAAAAATCAAAACTCGAAAGTGACTCAACCTTGTGTTGTATTTATCAGTGATTGATCATTTACAAGACAAAACTAATTTGAACCAGTCTGCGCGTGACAATCTGATGTGTCTGTAGAGTATCACATGATCATAAATCAAATCAGAGGTCATGTGACTAAATGCTGGTTTGGAATCAGGAAACTGGATCTGGATGGAAAGCCGACCCGGAGTGTCCACATGCGCTCTCCCACACAGAGCGCTCTGTTCCTGCCAGACGTCCAAGGCCTACTGGACCCGCCCCCCTCACCTGTAGCAGGTGTATAAAGGAGCCTTTCTGTGGACGGAAACTAGTCACAGTGAAACCTTTGTCGCTGAAGGATGTGGACCTGGATGCTGTTTGCCGTATGGACCATTCTGAGCTGCAGAGCCCCGGGTGAGCCCCCACTTTTTCACACCGTACACTGAGATCAGGCTTTGCGTTCTTTCTCTGATGTTCTTTGTTATTTTAACATGTTTCTCTGTTTTCCTTATGTCAACTTTTTCCAATTAAATCTTTTAGTTTTGTTTCTTCCTGTTGATCCTGAAACTTTTTTTTTAACTTCTTTATACAACTCTGACAATCAATTGTTTTCTGACTTCATCATCATGTAATTAATAATCTCAATTACATTTGTATTAAGTCAATCAAGAATAATTGATGTTTTTTTCTCTGTCCTTAGTGTTAGCTCAGACCACCAACTTGCCTGGCATCTCAACATCAGCGGCCCCTGGAAACTCAACATCAGCGGCCCCTGGATTCAATGTCACAACTAACACAAGCACAGCGGCCAACATTACCACGCCGGTTGTGTCTATCACTACTGTCAGCAACTCCAACAGCATGACAACAGCCATGACAACAGCTCACAAACCAACAGTCGGACGCACTACCACAGCCCCTACTGGTGGGGGTGGAGGAGGTGTTCCTGGCTGGGGAATCGCTCTGTTGGTCCTGGCCGCTTTGGCCGTCCTGCTGCTGCTGCTGCTGTTACTCGGACTGGTGAGCTGGCGTGACTCTCGACTGGACCACGAGACAATTGAGTTATTGTTCATGTGTCGCCTCCAGGTCGTGTGGTGTTCATGTTGCAAGAAGAAACAGCAGCACTTCAGCCCGTACGACAACATGAACTACAAAAGTGACATCCCGCTCTACACAACGCACGGCAGCCTTACATACAATGGAGGATCACAGGTGAGCAGAAACCATTTCTATTGAAGAACGTTTTTTTTCTACTTGTGAGTACAAAGTCAACATAAGTGTGGTTACTGTGACTCACTCAAGATACTTGTTGACACAGGTGTTTCAACAAACAATTGATGGTGATAGAGTGTGAACGTAAACACTTTGAATCAGTTTCATCAAGCGCTTTCGCTAACAAGTGCCTTTTTTCCAGGACGATCATGGGAGGGCAAAGACGTTCACGGTGAACCCTTGACCAAACGGCTGAGGAGTCGACAAATGTTTATGTTGGTGGCTGATTTGACTCATTTGTGTTACTCATAATCAAGACTGAACGTTGAGAGGTGAGCCAAGAGTTTCCATTGTGACTCGTTAATTAATAATTTAACCTTTAAGTATATATTTTTGTTCACTTTTATTCTTGAAAACACAGAGATCCCAGCTCTAAACCTTGCCAGATTGTTGTGTTTTTATCTGTTTAAATAAATGAAAATGTAATATTGTGCTAATGTTCACGTCAACAAATTACAAATAAAGTTTTATTAAAATCATCGGTCACCGCTTCTGTGAGTGTCATTTAAGCCTCAGTGTCCTCTAATGTCTCCTCCCAAGTCTACTTATAAGTGTCCGTTTCTTTATTTTCTTCAGTCTAAATTTCCTTTTTTGTCTCCTTATGAGAATACTTTTCAGTGCCACTTCTTTATCACTTAAATGTCCATCTCAGTCTCCATCTTAAAAAAATCTACTTTGTCTTCTTAGTGTCCTCTTTAAGTCTCCTGTTAAGGATTCGTCCTGGTGTCAAAGATTTTCTCCTCAAGTATCCATTTTAGGACTGTTTTTGCTCTGCTTTGTTTCCACCTGAAGTCTCCTAATAAGGATACATGATGTCTTCTTAGGATCCTTCTTGTTGTCTAAGTGCGAAGTCTAATTTTTCACACTTACAAAGAAAGGAGAATAAAATAAGAACAGGAGAGAAGGATGGAGATGGTGGAGAGCAGCAGGTGTGGTGGGGCAGGGCTGTACAAGAATGTGTGACGCAGTTGGAACTGATATAACTGAAGGTCGGGGCTCGGCCTGTTTACAGTCAGAACCCAACTTGAAGTTTGACCCTTAGTGACTAAGTGACCCTTAGTTTGTCTTTAATCCACTCCTTTAACAAAATGATATCGTAACATTTCAAGTATTTAACCGCCTTCAGTCCTACTTCAAAGAAACAAGGAACCCTCAGTCAGTGTGAATGTTTTCACTCTTTCATCTTCCAGTCTTCAGTTTCAGAAGAAACAAAGTTTAAATTGGGACTTTTGTACATACATTTTTTGTTCACAGGGAAACTCACCCTTGTTCATTCTCATGTGTTCATAAGTCACGTGAACCGTGTTCTAGAAAAGAAACAGTTGAGAAAGTTAATAATACAACAATAAAACTGTCCGCTGGCGTTTACTTCTGGGACAAAAAGAGGCTTGGCCCGGGTCAATGCGGCGCTCTGAATCATTTCTTGTTATCGCTGTTTACTCCCGTACTGCAAATATCATTTAAATCGTTAAAATAAAGATTACCAAAATGATTCACCAAAGTGATTAAATGACTCTCACATCTATGAGCCAACATCAAGTAACATGGTCTGTGCTTTATAAATGTATGTATCCGAGAAGAACCCATGACCAGTGTTGGGTCTACGATGGTGCCATGGAGTGTTTCTAAACACGTTTTCAATGCATACTACAGTATGAAACAGAGACAAGGAGTTATTTTTTCTCCAAGAAGACAATTAGTAGAGGAAGGTGACCAGTACTGAGGAAAAATGTTCAAATGTGTTAAGTGTTGTGTGTTAAATTTGAAAATAGTGAAGAATAACAAATATAAATAAATGAACAAGAAAATTGTATGACCGTCATAATGCAGGATTACAAAGCGGTTGGAACATTGTGCTGATGTGATGCTCTTTATTTAAAAGCCAAACGTTTATTTCCAACTTCTGAATGGCATTTGGGGAATTCAGTGTAAAGTTTAACTAGAGCTCTTCAGATTAACAGGCAGCTCTGATGACTGAAGAAACCCTTGATCACAGTACAATGTTGGAGCTGTTGTGTTAAAATTTTGTTCAATCACAATGACTCGACCACAAGGTGTTGTCTCTGTGTTGTTTGTGTAGTGGTTTGGTAATGAAAGCTAGACCCGCCTTATTTTCCTCTGTTTCATAGTTCGTGTTGCCTTCCGTGGTTGGCTAGAAAGGACCAATACAGTATTCACAAATTAACTTACGATTTTTTGACGAATGTCAATAAAGTATCACTTTCAAAACAATACTTTACTTTTCTCCTTTGGGCTGCTCCCTTCAGAATTAACCTCCTCCATCTAACTCCATTCTCTTTATCCCCCTCTCTCACACCAAACAGCTTCAATGTCCTCTTTCACTACATCCATAAACCTTCTCTTTGGTCTTCCTCTAGACCTCCTGCCTGGTAGTTCCAACCCCAGCATCCTTCTACCAACATACTCACTATCCCTCCTCTGTACATGACCAAACCATCTCATTCTGGGCCTCTCTGACCTAATATCTATACATCTAACAGGTACTGTTCCTCTGTTTGACTCATTCCTGATCCATCTTCGTCACTCCCAAAGAAAACCTCAACATCTTCCTCTCTGCTATGTTGCTAGCCTCACCACTGTCTTGTATAGCTTTCCTTTCATTCTTCCTGATACTCTTTTATCACACATTACCCCTGACACTTTTCTCCACCCATTCCAGCCACTGCCCTGGACTCTTGACCCTAAATACTTAAAATCCTCCACCTTCTTCATCTCCACTCCCTGTAGCATCATGGTTCCACTTGGGTTCCTCTCATTCACACACATATATTCTGTCTTGCTGCGACTGACCTTCATTCCTCTCCTTTCTAGAGCATATCTCCACCTCTCCACCTTTCCCTTCACCTAATCTCAGTTCTCACCACAGATCACAATGTCATCTGCCAACATCATAGTCCATGGACATTCCTGTCTAACCTCATCTGTCGGTCTGTCCATCACCACCGCAAACAAGAAGGGAAATCTCTGCTTTGAAGCGGAACCCTGACAGCAAATACTAAATCTGTAGTTCTCTTTCTAGGCATGAAACCACACGGTTGCTCACAAATGCTGACTTCTGCTCTCAGTCTAGTTTCCACTACTCTTTCCAATAACTTCATTGTATGGCTCATCAACTTTATTCCTCTATAGTTACTGCAATTCTGATCATCTCCTTTTTTCTTAAAAATGGGCACCATCACACTTGATTCTCCATTCTTTAGTAATCTCCTCACTCTCGTTACTTTCCAACCTAGCGTACAAGTCATCATACGCCCTTTGTTTGGCCCTCACCACCTCTACTTTTACCTTGTGTTGCCTTTCCCTGTATTTGTGTCTGCCTTCTTCAGTCTTCTCAGTGTCCCACTTTTTCTTTGCAAACCTTTTTCTCTTTAGATACTCCTGCACTTCCCAATTCCACCACCAAGTCTCCTTAACTACTTTCCTTCAAGACAACACATCAAGTACTCTCTTACCTGTCTCCCTGATTAGCTGTAGTTATCCACTCACCTGGCCACCCAGACTCTTTCTCAACTCCTCCCTGAAAACCATAGAACAATCCTGTCTTTTCACCTTCCACCACTTTGTCCTTTGTTCTGCCTTTGTCCTCTTCGTCTTCCTTGTAACCTTCCTATTTTTCAAGCTTCAGATTGATCAGTCTATCGGACTATTTTACTTCCAGCACATTCCTAACAATCTCCTCTTTTAGGATAACCACTACTCCATTTCTCTTCCTATCAATGCCATAGTAGTACAACTAAAAACCTGCACCTAAGCTTCTCGCCTTGCTACCTTTCCACCTGGTCTCCTGGTCAGGGCCGGGTCTAGGCAGGGGCAAGAGGGGGCCTGGCCCCCTCAAATAAATGTTGTGCCCCCTCAAACTTACATGTAAGTAAGTAAGTAACAGCACAATGCCCCCTCAAGATTTGAGGCTGCCCCCTCATACATGCCTGTCTAGACCCGGCCCTGCTCCTGGTACAGTATATCCTTTTCCTTCTCTACATCATGTCAATCAACTCTCTAGCTTCTCGCCATCGTCCCAATATTTAAAGTCCCTACTCTCAGTCCCAGACTCTTGCCTTTTGACTTCGACCCACAGTAGCCGAATTTACATTGTTACCTTGTAGGTTATCGGCACCAATGGCGGTTGTTATTAATCCAAGTCAGAGTTTTGATTCGCAGATTTGGTTTTGCCACAGGTTTAACATCGGATTCCTTTCCTGACATAAACCTCTGCATTCTCTGGGCTTGGAACCGGCTCAAAAAGACTGGCTTGTTAACCCTTAAGGCTGCATTATACCGTAAGTATATTGTTGTTTTATAGTGATCAGAACAAGAACCCTTTTACACAAGTGCATTCATTTAAAAAAAAAAAAAAACTTGGTGGAGTGACTGGAAGATATGAGAAACAATTCATAGAGTTATTATCTTCATATGAATATTTTCTTTATGGCATGCAGTAAAGTTGATGGTTGGCGAGGCTCTGACTCACAGCAAAAAGGTTGGAGGTTCACTTCCAGGTTGGGAGGGAGGTAACTTGTGACAGAGGTTGATTTGGAATTTTGGGAAATTATCCAGAGGTATGAGTGTGTGTGTGAATGGTTGTGTGTCCTTGTGTGCCCTGAGACAGACTGGCATCCTGTTCAGGGTGTCACCCGCCTCTCACCTGAAGAAGCTGGGATAGGCTCCAGCCATAACGAAATAAGCAACAGAAAATGATTGAAAATAAAAAAGGATGGTAGTTAGGGAAGAGTTAAGAAACATGAAAAAAAGTCACCTTTTTTGTCTATTGCCGTCTGCATAGACAAGCACGTGGCCGTGTTGAAAGAGGTGAGATTTGTAATCGATGTAATCGACCGTTTCTAAATTATTAACACGCAAATGTCGAATCTGCCAATGTTTAATGGCGCCAACTTAACTGAAGTATTTTATCTGCATTATTGAGCGATACAAAAAAACATGAACATAACTGCAAGTCATAAAGCTCTTAAAGTTTTTGTATGTAATTGTTTTGTTTGTAATTATTTAAGGTCGGATTACTCTTTTATTACATAACAACTTCTTCATTATCTACGAAGATCCCACATATATACCAATAACAACACTGACAACCAGTGGTAACAAAACATATTTGATTGTCACAATAATAGTAAGTAATTATAAATTGCACTCGCAAGCATCCGCCATTCTTTTTTTGTTAGCCATTGTTAGCACGCGTTTTAAAATGGCTCTAAAGAAACATTTACCTCACAACATTTTTATCTGGACCTGCCCATGTCCACGACGGAAAACGTCGTTTTTTAAACCGAATCTGCCGTGACACTAGATGGCGCCACCACGACACCGCCTGTGTCGTGCTTTTATTGTGAAGGTTGGTAGTCGGCGTGTGTTATTGTTGTTAGCGGAAATGAAGCTAACAACTCTATCGAGCGTTCAGTGGAAGCCTGGGTATTAAAACAATGTTAAAGTTCCGGTGGTCAAATTTAGCACGTGAGTGATTTTTGTCATGGTTCTGTTGTTTTTGTCGCAGATAAAAACGTTTATATTTCCTCGTAGACTGATATGGCGGCATAATTGTAGCATTGCTAGCGTTAGGGACTCGAGCTAACGTGGTTGACGCCAATCTTGCTCCCTTTGCTGTTGATTAAAGTTAAAAATGGTCTAAAATATTTTAATGCAAGTGTCTTGAGACAGCCATGTTGATAGAATTGCTTTATTTAATGAATGGGAATAAATATTACCACTGGTCCTATTAAGTTTAATTACACAGAATTGGAGGAAGGTGAAGTGAAGATGTGTGGAGAGTAAAAGGGTTTTGATGATAAGAAAAAAAAACATTATGTTGTGTTCACTGCCTTAATGTTAAGAGAGAGTTGTTCAGTAAACCTTGTGATATAGAGGTTGTAAAGACAACATTTAAGACATATTTAATAACAACGTAATAAGTATGTCCAGGTTTTGTCTGATCTGTAAAGATGTTTGTGTCAAATTAAGAGACCTTTTTTTTACTTGAGAGAAATAAGTTAGGATATTCCTTACCTAAGAATGTTCAAATTGATTATATGACTCCAGCTACCTCAGTGACTCACGTTTCCTTAAAGAGAGGATTTGTACCTGCAAAAGTAATATTTGTGTCGTCAGAGGTCATGTTTGTTTATGGGCATGTTGATCTGTCTAATGTGTTTAAAGATGTTGAATTTGATGTTTTAGACTCATCAGCTGCAGAAGATGACGTTTGACCTATGAAGTCCAGATCTATGAGGATGAAGAACCAAAGGTCTTCATCACGTTCATTTACAGTTTGCTGACACACCAGACGAGAACATAGTATCAGGTAAACTATCACCTGCTCTGATGGGTGTCCAGGAAGAAGATTAAACCTGTCATCTGGATGATTTGTGCTCAGCTGGCAGAATGATGGATGTTACCATGGAGATCTGTCAGTCCAGTGATGATGAAATGGGAAGACTGGATATCGACCTGGACAGGAAGTCTAAACAACACAATTTGACGTCCAGCAACGTGCGCACACTGCTACATGTGAGACACTTGTGTGACTTAATCCTTAAAGTAAATCATCAATCTTAATCCTGAACATCAAACTTTGTTTGTGTCTGATGTCAGGAGGTGATAACGAATGAGCATGTGGTGGCCATGATGAAAGCAGCCATCCTAGACACTCAGGACCTGCCCTTGTTTGTGAGTCTTCACATCAACCCTTGTTTCATGCAAACACACACTTACTTGAAGTGTCCGATAAGAATTTTAAGTTTGCTGAATATTTTCTTATCTTTCTAAAAAACATTTATTCACGTGAATGTTCAGAAACATGTTTGTTTTCTGACTGTAAAATACTTGACAGAAACGGTTCCTAAGTCTTCGCCTTGATCTGACTCACTGATGTCTTGTTGTGATCAGTGATCAACAAAAGCTGTGTCAGCCCAGATCAGTCTCCATTGTTGTGTTATTCAAAGTGTTGTCTTAAAAGGGATGTAAGTCAAGTTTTTTAACCATTAACTCACTAGACCTGTTTATGTTGACCAGGAGCCAAAGATGACCCGGTCCAGACTAAAGCAGGCTGTGCAGCAGGGACAGGTAAACGCTGTGAAAAGTGTGAAACCGTCTGTGAACATTAATTAAAAACATAAACTTAACATATGTATTTTTAACTCTCTGCAGTCGCTCGCCTGGAGTCTGGCAGCAGAGAAGTCGGCCACTGCAAAGGTGAGAAACTCGTCGTTATTTGACGAATCACACAAGTCTATCAACGCGAGAATGAACACTTGTTGAAGTTGTGTTGCATCAAGTTTGTAAACTGCTCCACACCTCCTTAAACACTTCTGCCCAGCAGCCTCCTCAGTTCGTGGACATTGAGCTGGAGGAGTCTGAAGACTCATCAGATGAAGAGTATTGTCCTGATGAGGATGAGGAAGACGACACAACTGAGGAGGTCCGAAATGTTCCTGGTCTAGTTGTTCAGCTTGTAGAGGAGGCATGACGGTTGTATTGTGTGTAGATGTTCCTCAGTGATGCAGACAGTCTGGCGTCACCTCTCAGACTCCAGGGATCACAGCTCAGACCACCTGGATACAGAGCGTCTGGTGAAGTCCTGCAGGTAGCAAACTCACTTGCACATGGAGAATGTTGAGATGATTAGCGTGTGCATTTGTCTGTGTGAAGGATTCCCCTGCTCTTCCGCACCTGCTTTCTGCTCCTTCTGAAGCATCCTTCATGGAGAGACTGAACGCAGTGGACAGAGAACTGGACTGTAGCTCGACCAACATCTACAACCAGGTAGCTCCGTCTCCTTCACAGTGACACCAGTCAGTTCTTGTATCACTCAGGTGTCAGTCTGTGTCCCAGAACCTCGACCGGAAGGAGGACGTTGGAGACAGCGGCCTGGCGCTCAGGACTCGCTCCAAACTTCGTCTTGACGACATCCCGCTGGGTCAGCTAGAAGCAGAGCTTCTGCCCCCCGACATCACCGCGGACATGTACGAGCTGAACGGCCCTCAGATGGAGGAGGACCGTCACTGGACACACTGGCTTCAGGGTCTCATGGCTCCTGACAACGACGGTGAGTACACGTCTATGTGAAAGCAGTTTCTTCATACATTTTGTTCCTACTTTGGGGACTAAGACTGAGACAATATCGGTCCGGGCTAGACCCCCGTTCAGAGGTTCATTAACCTAACATTGTAACTGTCTCACTCAGAGGAGGGCGAGGATGAAGATGACCCCGAGTACAACTTTCTGGAGGACATGGACGAACCTGACATGGAGGACTACAGGACAGACCGAGCTGTCCAGATTACTAGTAGGTGGCACATTGAGCCAATGTTGGAGGTCAGTGAAGATTGAGGGTGGTGGCTAGATTACAAGGAGACGTTTAGTTCGTTTGTGTTATTTAGTTTGTCCCTTTTGCTCCACCGTTCACTCAGAAGATGGTCAGCTTGTCTGATTCTAACAACTGTTTCTCCAACAGAGAAGGAAGTGAACCAGTTGCTTGACGAGCTCTTTATCACGGTAAGTCTCAGCGCTTGTCTTCTCTGAACCACTTTGACTGATTTTCTTACGATCAGCTCCAGGAGAACACGGATGCAGTGGCTGATGAGCAGGAGGAGGAAGAGGAGGTGGATGTTCGCTTACAGAACTGTCCCAAATTCAACGTTCCCCAGACACTCCGGTAAAGCATGTTGACAGCATTGTAATAAACAGTGTGTCTCATTCATTAAACATGAGTAAATGTACGCACAGGTTTTTTTAAATGTCTTCTCTACTAAAAACATACTCCAGATTCATGAACTATCTGGAAAACGTATGTAAGACGATGAATCTCAATCACTGAAGTGGAAGCACGGCCATGGTAATGAGTAATCCGTGAAAATCCATACTTCAGGTTGCACAACCCCTAATATCAATATATTAGGCGTGTAGATGCATTTTCTTCATCTGTCAGGCTTGTGATAAACCGAGAGAACAAAAGTACAGTTTCAGAATTTTACACTCACATATGTTTGGATTATGTTTCGTGAATGAGACACGCTGAGCATCACTTGTCCTCCCATTGGGACGGCGCAGCAGAGAAGTGCTGTGGCTCTTTGGGTTGGGAGGAAGAACAATGTCCTCTGTGATTTTCTCTCCTTTTCATGAGGCCTAGAGGAGAGTCCTTCTCAGAGGAGACACTTAACACTGAACACACTGATGTATAGTAAAGAAACTGATTTTACTGAAGGCGCTTACGTTTATCGAAGGCGTTAATGTTTACTGAACGACTGTTACAAAAAGCACTGACGGTTACAGTACGCACGGAATGTTACTGAAAAGACTGACGGTTACAGAATGCACTGACGCTTAAAGACTATTCATGTGGGACAAATGTCTGTGTGATCCCATAGCCACGTCCAAGAGACACTCTGGTTCTGTCCTTAAGGCTAAACTGAGGGGACTGATGGTTACAGAACGCACTGACGGTTACTGAGCGAACTGACGGTGACAGAGTGAACTGACGGTGACAGAACGGACTGACGGTTACTGAGCGCACGGACAGTTACAGAACACACTGATTGTATGCTTGTAGGTTTGAAGCTCCTTTAGCCAGCATGCTTACGGAGCGGCGGAGGACAGTGAGGAGGCAGTACGAGGCTGTACAGCAGAGGAGAGCTCTGCAGGACACCACCAATAAGCAGATGGAGGTGAGGTCGAGCCCACGACCAGACACCTTGACCCCTGTGTACGTTCTGCCTCGTCAGTTCGGACCAACTCTCCGTCTGGACCAGGTCCAGAAGCTGCAGCTACAGCAACAAATCCAGCAGGTAACATTTAAACACTGTTACACGTAGTTTTTTTATGAATGCTTTGTTGTTGTTCATGATTAGTTTTGTACTCACTTTAAAGAGCTCTCAGTTATTCCGAGTATTTCCTCTCAGCATGTGCAGCTGCTCACTCAGGTCCACCTGCTGAGTCGTGGAGTTCCCTGGCTCAGCCACGAGGCTGGCATCACCAAATCCTACCTGGTCAGTATGGGACGTTTGCACAGACAGAACTGACACCTGTCACTCACGCATGTTGAACCTGGTCAGGAGGAGCTGCAGCAATTTGCTGTCCGTCAGGAGAACACACTCCATTCTACTTCCTTCAGAGTGTGCAACCTAAAGGGGGCGCTGAATCTTATTGAGGAAGTGAAGCAGCAGGCAGATTGTCCTCCTGCTTCTGCCCCGTCCAGACGTTGGCTGCCCTCCATGAAATCCAGCAGCAATAGTAAGAAGACAAAAAACTTTCAGATGTACACCTGAGCTGCTCCTTTACGTGTGTGTGTGCATTTAGGCCAATCCTCTTCGAGACTGCCTGCTGACATCGCCTGGCTGTTTGCCACTCGCTCTGTCTTCCACTATGCTGAGCTACTTCCTGTCTGCAACTTTGTCAGCAGGAAACCTCAGAGGAAGGTGTGCACTTCAGGAGAGGACAGGTGAGCGAACCCACAACATTAAATTTAAGTCTTGTATACACAGACCCACAGCGAGTTAACGAAACAAAGGTCCACCTCAAAATGAAAAAATCAACATTGTTGACAAAAAGTTATTAAGAGTTGCAACTGTAATATAATGTAATTGAACAACCCTGAGTCTGTTTAATGTACCAATTACTAATGGATTACTTGGTAAACATCGGCAAGATACTATTACTATTACTAGACAACATGCAGCAGAACTTGAACCCATCATGCCTCTTTGCAGGTTACTAGTCTTGGCTCTGAAACACTTCGAGGGAACTTTCCAGTCAGAACAGCTGATCAGCTCCTACCTGCTCCGTAAGACGCGTTGGAACGTGAGGAAACGTATACGGGACATGTGCAGAGCACCGCATGACAACGTCATCAAGGTGAGTCACATGCCAGGTAACGCTAAAAAGATAGCAGTCTTGGGACTAAATAAACCCAGACCTGAAGCACCCTACACTGTTTAGGTAGCTCTTAGGAAGCTCCTCTCTTCACCTGAGTGTCCAAGACATGTGGCCACGAGTCCGACAACACGACTAAAAGTCGATCGTCAACCTAGGGTGTCCTGTCGCCAAGTGCACATGTGGACACCCTTATGCTTGAACACTGTGTTCATTATGGCCTATCTGTGATGAGAACAGAACTCCAAAAATAAAGCGTCATTTGGGTTCCGATCATGTGGACGGTTCTTTAAGATAACGCCACCCAAGTTCTCACTGTTGCCAACAGGGGCATGAAGTCTCACAGCAGAACATGGGAATCCCCCGGAGGGGCACTTCCCAGCAACACTTCCAAAGCATCCAAAAAGAGTTGCTACTGTGAGCTGCTGTTTAAAGCATGCACACAAACAATAGTTTTGAGTTTTGTATTGTTTATTTCCTTGAAAGGTTGTGTTTTTAATACAGTGTTGTTCAAGGTTATTGTTTTTATTAAGTAGGTTTGTGTGATCAATGGTAAACATTTGAAAAAGTCTGTGTTTAAATTCCTAGGGGAAATTCAGCCTGTTGAGACTCTCAACATCTATCGTTGCATCACTAACTTGTTTTGTTTTTTGTTTTTTTTTGTTTATTTAATTTATTGTTCATACCTTTCGTCTGTATTGGTTACAGCATCCAACCTTTAATTGGCTCGTACACTTTGAAAATTTGTTTTTTTTACTAGCTATTAGTTTAAGTTACATTTTGCTCCACACTGTTCCTTTCAGATGTTCCACAAGGATGGTGTGATACCTACTCTCCCACTGGCATGCAGCCGAGTCCAGCAGGATGACCAGCGCCCCCCAGTGGAGAGAGATACCTCCGTCATGCCGACCTGGCTCAGGGTAAGAATGATTTTTTTAATGAATAAATGTGAGTGTTGTCCGTGTAATTCAGAAATGACAAGCAAGATTCGGCAGAGGCAATGATTATGGTTACTGTGAGTTCAACTCTTTTGTAAACAACAGGGGCCTCATGTACTAATGGGTCAAAAAACGCGCAGACCTTTTACACATCGAAGTCCATATATATCAATAAGGAAAAGAGGTCGGAATTTGCGACATGTTTGTTGTCGCGTATGTACAGATCAGCTGCTCGGGTGCATGAATATTTTAATCCACTATTTCATGTTATTCAGAAAAAATGTAAAGGAATTTTGAGCTTGTTTTTATAATATAACAAACAAAATGATGAGCATCTTTCTCTATGAGAATAACAGGCGTTCTTGTGGAACAACATCCTGTCAGTTTGATCAAAGTGAAGCTGCAGAAAGAAAGTTTCACTCATGTGGTCATGCAGAGATCAGTGCGATTTCCTTGAAAACACACTTATATCCTTCCAGGCTGTTGGTCCTAAGCTTTGGAACGATCTTCCTCTCTCTCTGCGCTTGATGGATCTACTGACTCCTTCAAGAAACATCTTAAGACACTTTTATTCGTGCAGGCTTTTCCTTGATTCTCTGAGACTCCTGTGTTTGTCTTGGTGGTGCTTGACCTTTTATGTATATTTTATTGGGTATTGTTTTGATTGTTTAAACGGTCACCCTGGTCTAGAAAAGCGCTCTACAAATATAACTTACTTACTCACCTACTTGTATAAATACACCGTCACATGATTTGTTTATTTGTGATTTGTAAACAAAAGATTTTTATTTTATAAATGTAATGAGAATTTGTGCCTGTTGCGCAGCTGCGCCTCACATTCATATGAAGCTCAGACAATCAGACCATCTTCACAACCTCATCACTACTCAGCGCTTTAAGTTATTGATTTACAGTTTTATTCTTGTTAAACTCCCTTTTTAAGATGTTTCAAATAAGCCCCTGATCGTCTCTGGAAATAAAGTATTTGCGTTAATAACTGTGTATGTAAAATATGTATATACATTTACACTGGAGCCCGTCTGCACTAATTTAAATTAAAGTACTTGATCCATGTCATAAATGTTTAAATGAACTAATATAAACTGTTAATCCATTTAAAAGTCATATTTTTATTAGTTTTGTCTGATCATCTGAATATTTTTGAACGTGCCCAATTTTCTAGATTTGAGTGTTTGACTGTATTTAGTTCAATTAACTTCTTTGTACATGAGGCCCCAGGTGCCAAATTTAAAAAAAAGAAAATCATTCATTCATTCATTTTCCGTTGTCTCAACCTTTCAGAACAGTCAACAGATCATCTTGAGAACTCGGCTCAGTTCATGTCCCCCTCACTATCCCCCCACTGTGCCCCATGGCTGTGTCCTGAGACTTAACCCTTATTGGCAGCCCAAACCCACCAACCCTCCTCTGCGAAATCACAGGCGGGTTTTTACGCTGGCCCACAATGCATCACTGCAGCCGCTCTGCCCAGCAGAAGTGTTGTCTGACAAGCAACCAGTGAGCTACCTCACCCCTCTTGTCCCAGCCCCCCTCTCCATCCACGCCACTTTGTCCATTACTGCACCCTCCGATGCAGATTTGATGCGGTCTCGCCTCCCTGAGGGTGCAAAGCAGCTAGTGTCCAGTCAGCCCGTCCTCCCTCCTCTCCTCGTTCCCATCAACTCTGTTTCATCAGCAGAGACTACAGGTGCTATGATACCTTGCTCTAGCAAACCTGGACACATCCTTCAGATGATTTTGGTCCCTGGGGCTCCACCGCTCTCCCCCTTCAAACAGCTTTCAATTTCAGAGCCACTGAAGAGACTGAGTCCAGTAGAGGTGGTGGGTTGGGTTGAGGAGGGGTGCTCTGGGTCCAGTTCCACACTGAGTCCATCATCTGTTGGTGCAGAGGAGGAAGAGGAGGAAGTAGCAGGGTCCAGCATCTTGTCATGGACTCTGAGTGGAGGAGAGACAAGTGGACAGCAGGGAGGGGGGGGAGAAGAAAGGGGTCATGTTGAGGGGGATGGTGCAAGTGGTGGAGGGGAGGATCAGGAAGGAGGTCGGGAGGAAGAGGAGGACAGGCCGATAGATGGAGAGAGAGACGAGGACCAGGAGAAGGACAAAGATGAGGACCAAGACAAACAAGAGGAAGAGGAAGAGGACTTTGATGACCTGACACAGGATGAGGATGAGGAAGAAGTGATGTCATCAGCCTCAGAGGAGTCAGTGCTGTCCGTCCCAGAGCTGCAAGTAAGTCTTGAGATGGTCCAGACCCAATTTTGGTTCCCTTGTTCATTCCTTTTGTCTTCCAGGAGACCATGAAGCAGCTGACCTGGCTTGCGTCAGAGAGGAGACTGTGCACCGATGGGGACTCCGAGGAGGACCACTCCCCCACCTCGCCCTGCTCCCAGGAGGAGGAGGATGAGGAGGAGGAAGAGGGGCCCAGAGAAGAGGAGTCTGGAGAGGGGCCTGATGGTAAAGCTGAAGGAGACGAAGAGACGCCGCTGAGCGAGACACCCAGAGGAGGAGTAGGGAGATGTTCTAAACGAGGACGGGGTCAGTCATGCCTCCTCTAGTCTGTGTAACAAACATATGCTGGTCTGTTAGAAAACCCTTTCGTTGCTGCAGGTCGTAGTCGCTCTCTAAGGGGGAGGGGGCGCCAGGACCGCCATGGCAAAGACATGGCAAAACTTTTACTGCTGTATGATGAGAACATCTTGGACAATGACCCCCACAGAGAGAGCAAAGACATGGCCTTTGCCCAGAGCTACCTCAGCAGGGTAAGATGCTTCAGGTCCTCTGGTGAGACAAGCAGGTCTGACATCTGATGTGACTGCAGGTCCGCGAGGCATTTCATGACGTGCCGAACAAAATGGAAGACTTTGTGTCACTGCTCAATCGTCTGGAGCAGCCCACTGCAGGACAGGAGATGATCAGCATGTTCAGAGAGCTGCGGGACCTGCTGGGAGAAAGGAAGGACCTACTACAGGACTTTGCTGCCTTCCTGCACCCAGAGCAGGCGCTCGAGTGTGGCCTGGTGGGTGTTCTACTACAGGAAATAGACGGACTCAGATGATGGAGTTCTGATTTCTCTGTTCAGTTTGAAGAGCAACAGGCTTTCGAGCGTAGTCGCAGATTCCTGCGTCAGCTGGAGATCAGCTTTGGAGACAATCCCACCCACTACCAGAAGATCATCAAGGCGCTCCAGACTGCTCCAGACCTTAACCCGGCCAGCATCCAGGAGGTACAAGCAACTTAGCTGATGTACTGTTTATCGTGGTTACCTCTCTGACAGTGTTTTCTGCTGTCTTTAAAGTTGAAAACTCAGATGGCCACCTTGCTCAAAGGCCACAATGACCTGCAGTCTGAGTTCTGGGTGTTCTTTGATGAACTCCGCCCCCCTCCCGCTCACCCCACTCAGTTTGAAGAAGCGGTCTGGCCCGAGGAGGGGGGTGGAGTGGAGGGTGTCCAGCTTGGGTCTGGCGCACTGGGTGGCTTTGAGGTGGTCATGCTGCCCGACCTGGAGGAGGAAGAGGAAGGACACAAGATGCAGCCGATCACAGGAAGTAGGCAGAGGAAGAGGAAGGTTCACAGAAACTACCAGGACTGTGATTGGCCAGAGAAGGAGTCGCGCTGCCACTGTCATGACACAAAGCTCCATAGACACAGACGGAAGAGATGTCCCCGCTGCCATGGCAACAAGGTACCATATGGCCGAGGTCATCAGGTGACACATGTCCTGAGGCTCTTGTCTCCTTCACCACAGGGCTCTGGGGGCGTGTCCAAAGCCATGAAGAGTCTGGACCCCTTATATGCCCAAATAAGCTCCACCCACCAAGAGAAACAGCTGAAGGGCGACGACATCAGTCCCCAACCAGGTGTGTTTGTGTTTGTGTTACTGTTGAATTTTTGTTGCTACTGTTGTGTTCAAGGTTTCCTCTGACAGTTCGCAGCACAGCTTCATGGGAAGAGGAGGAGGAGCTGGACGAGGAGGATGAAGATGAGGAGGAGAGGAAGAACGGAGAGAAGGAGCAAATCCCAGCTATAAAGAGGAGCAAGAGAGAGGAGCAGCAGCCAAACCTTCCGACCACGTTCACCACTTCTTCTTCTTTGTCGCCCCCCATCCAAAGCAGCTCCTCTTCAACATGTCCTGTTACAGGCAGCTCCTCCTGGTCCACCTGTCTCTCCACCAGCCCAGCCTCCTCCTCCCTCCCAGCCCCTCGTCGGTCTAGTCCTCCCCTTGACCTGCCCGTCTGTGCTAAGAACATTTCTCTGACTCCAAGTGGAGAAAAGGTTATCCTGTGGACCAGGTACTGCACCTTTGCTTTTACAGAGAAGGCCGAGGCCACTGACCACTGCTGTGTTTCAGGGAAGCTGACCGAGTCATTCTGACCACCTGCCAGCAGGACGGTGCCACCGAGGACACCTTCCAGGCCATCTCCAACCTGCTGGGCAACAAGACGTCCAGCGAGGTGATTGGTTTCTCTCCTCTTTTTCTCTTCCCCTTCTTACCTCTTCCCCCTCTCCAGGTCTCTCGCAGGTTCCAGGACTTGATGCGACTTTTCCTGACAGCGGCTCGTCAGGTCGGCTCTGAGAATGAGTCAGTAGATCCCCCGTCCAGCCAGGACCAATGTTAAGGGTCAAGATAGTTGTTTTACAGGAAGGTATTTTATGCTTTTATTGTGAAAAACTCCAGTGAGTCGTACAAATGCTAATTCCTCAGAGTATTTATTTTTTTGTTAGTAAAAACCTGTCCAGCTTAATAATTCTCCCACTGAAAATACTAGAATGTTGACTTCATCAAAAACTTTTAATATTCACAGTATTTACTTTGTTTTTGATCCAAACATTGAACAATGTCAGTGAGCCAAGGATGATTGTTCCCTAATGTTTTTCAAAATAAAAAAAACTTGTTGGAGAGTCAAATAGTGTCACTGTGAACCATTCAACGTCATTTCCATGAAGACACTCGTTTTATCGGAACGCTGTGATGACTGTGATGACTCTGGAATATAGAAGCATCTGGCACTTCTGCATCCACCTCCAGAATAATGGCAAGAGCGAAGTTTCTGCAGGTATCGGCAAATCTTATTTCATGCTTTTTGATGCACTTTTCATGTCACTTTAAGACAATTTAATTTGTATAATAACAATATTATTGTCAAAATACAAAAATAACATAAAACTTGAGTCAATTCTTGTCACGGGTTATGACCTCATTAGATTATATTTTCATCAAAATGTCACGTTCCATACCTTCAGACATCATAGAAATAACTTTAAGTCAGATGTGCACATTGAATCATGACATAGGGTCGTTTGAACAGCTGAAAGGGCTGATTCAGGTGAAGAGAGGATCTTCCTAAAAGCCGGTCAGACCCAAATGTGTTGTGAGGGTCCGCTGGGAACAATTGTCGCTTTCCACGAATGAGTATGAGTGTAAAGTTGTCGTATCTAATCCTGATGGCACATGAAGAATCACCTAGCAAAGCCAGTGTTTCGTTTTGTACCAGGGTTTTTTTTTCAGAAGCTATGGTTGCGACACCTTGTTACAGTGCATGTATGGTATTGTAGTGACTAACCAACCTTTATTATTGGACAGGGATGCATCGTGGGAGGTTCAAATAAAGTCACCCGGTTTGCGCTTTCTCGTGTTTGACTGCAGCTCGCTTTTCTTTTGTGATCATGAGATTTTACCTCTGTATTTGGACATGACGGAAGGAAGACCTCACCAGACCTTTACACCCAAGTCCCATCAGCAGGGGCAGTAGTTCCACGACCCTGTCGGGTCCCAGGATTGTGAAAAACCCTGGCTCGTGAAGGCACAATGATGCATCCGTTCCATGGTACTCTTGATCAGACGGGACGCCGAACCCGGGAACAGCCCTCGACACTCCTGTAGGGATGGGAACAGCCCCCGGTCAACATTGGCCTGATAAGCTTCTATATTCTTACCTCCTCTCATGGAATCTCAAAGCAAAATCCCACGATCTTGGCGAAGATATCAATATCAGCTGAGCAGCATCTTGGATTCTCCTCCAGGAAAGCAACTGCTGCCAGGAGCTTTCTGTTGAGATGAAAAGGAGGACATGAGGACATTGTATATCTCTCGTAAAGATTGATTGCTCATTTTGCTGGTGGTTAACCACTATCTGAGGGTGCGGTATAACAGTGGGAAATAGTTCTCTTGCGGTTCTCTGCCCTTTGGCTATGAGGCCCGCCTATCTCCAGGTCGCCTCACTTTGTGCCATTGGCTGTCAACACCATCGGCATTTAGCAGAGGGAGTGAATTTGTGTGCAATATTGCTTCGATTGCTTCGCATGGATGGTGTCTTCTCAGCTGTAGCTGACACACTTCTCAGTGGGACAGCAGATGAGGTTGTGAAGATCCACAGTGGCTGCCCTCCTCAGGATGAAGCAGGCATTTGCTCTCCTGGAAGACAATCCAAGACACTTCTCAGCTGGGACATCGAAAGCTTAGCTTTCAGATTTGCCTGACCTGCTTTACTAAGCCTTGTCTTCAGCTTTGCCTGATGTGTTTTTAAGCTTTGCCTCTAGGTTTGCCGATATTAACTTTGGCTTTATCTGCTAGCTAACCTGCTGGCCTTGAGGATGTTGTCCACTTCCTCGGAGTGTGTCGATGGATTGGACCTCAGCAGTTTTGCTGCAGGAACTCTGTTTTGCCGCCAGCTCACCTATTGTTTGGCTCAAGTTAAGTCTGTACTGTAGCTTACAATTTCAAGTACCCCTGGCTGCAGCCTGGAGAACATTTAGATTCTAGATTATTCCACTTGTCTTTTGACACCTGCTTGTATCCTCATTTCTTCAGTAGCCTGATTTTTTTTCAGAGCTTGTTGAGTTAAATTACATGAAATAATTGTATACTGATGCCAACAATGTGCCAGGAATTTTATTTAAAAGTTGCATTTAGGTGATTTTACTTAAATTCAAAGGACAATGCCAATTATTACAAGTATAATTAAATGAAAACTTTTTTGAAAAAATAACCCAAATATGAGTTGTTCATCAAATAGTTAGCATTTTACCACCAAAATAAACTCCATAGTTGTTGAACATATTTTGCTTTGGCAGGCCCTGTGGCATTATACTTATGATTGAATAAAATAATAATAATGGAATAGGTGTTGCTAATAAAGCATTATAACCACACCATTTATCTTCCATTGACCAGAGGATATGATACAGTTTTTATGTATGTGAAGGTAAAGAGAAAGCTCAATTCAACACATTCACTACACGACAATTGCAAAAACTTTTAATGAGTCAAGATGGAAGACCACCGTCCTGTAGTATGTAATACATTTCTGGAAACACTGGCTATTTTGAATAGCTAGTTTCCCAACATCAATCAAGATCTATAAAGTTCTACCTAACCTAAAAAGGGACACACCCAAACCGACTACGAAAAGAAGCAGTGAAAACAACCCAACAGCCCTCCAAGAGGCGGGCAAAAGTGAAGATGCTTAGGAAGTGCGGGTATGGCTGGGAAAAAACAACTTTTAGGAGAATTCACATCCACATGGGAAAGAAGAAGGTAGCCTTCAGATGGAATCTGTTCTTATTCTTGGAGACTTTAATCTTCATGTTGATGACGTCACATCTTGTTCTGCTAAAGAACTTATAACTTTAACTGAAGCCTTTAATTTTGAGCAACATGTTTCTGAACCCACTCATCAAAAAGGCCACATTTTAGACTTAGTTTTTACTCTTGGCCTGAACATTTCTAATGTATCTGTACATGATGTCCATCTGAGTGATCATTCTCTTGTCTTGTTTAACCTGGACTTCATCCCTGAACCTAAGCCTTTGAAAGTTAGGTCTCAGAGGCGTGTCATCTCAGCCGATACTGCAGACAGTTTTTCTGCTATGTTTGACCGTCTTTCCTTTGATGACTGTCCAGATGTGGACAGTTTGATTCACTGTTACACTGATCATTGTGTTGAAATACTGGATCAAGTGGCACCTGTTAAATCGAACTTGAAAATTCAGAAAAAACGGTGCCCTTGGACAAATGAAGATCTCCTGAGTCTGAAGAGACTTTGTCGAAAGACTGAGCGTCTCTGGAAGTCTACTAAACTTGAGGTGCACAGACTTCACCTCAGGGATCTGTTGACTTCTTACAATGAGATGGTAGAAACTGCTAGATCTGATTACATCAGAAAACTGGTAGCAGCAAATAGGAAAAACCCCAAAGTTTTGTTTGACACGATTAATTCTCTCGTGTCTCCTGCTCCTCAAATCACGCCGGTCTTCTGTGAAGCTGACAGCAATGCATTGTTGAGATTTTTCATTGACAAAATTAAATTGATCAAAGAGAAAATCTCTCCCCCTTTGTTGGGAACCCCTACTGTCTCTGAGCCCATCTCCTCCTCTTGGTCATCCTTCACTGCTGTATCTTTGGGTGATATTTCAGCACTAGTGAACAAGATGAAACCCTCCTCTTGCTCAGATGACGTCCTTCCTTGTAGGCTTTTTATCAAAGTATTTGATGTAATTGGCCCCTGGGTTACCAATATGGTGAACCTCTCCCTTTCCACAGGGGTTTTTCCCAATGCATTTAAACATGCCATTGTGGAGCCTCTGCTCAAAAAACCAGGCTTAGACCCAACTGACCTCAGTAATTTCAGGCCTATTTCTAAGCTCCCTTTCTTGTCCAAGATCTTGGAGAAGGTGGTGTCCGAGCAGCTGTCTTTGTTCCTGGATCAGAGCGACATCCATGAGAAGTTTCAGTCTGGCTTCCGTAAACATCACTCTACGGAGACAGCTTTATTGAAAGTGTCCAGTGACATCATGATGTCGGCTGACTCTGGTAAATTCACTGTTCTGGTTCTCTTGGATCTGTCGTCAGCCTTTGACACAGTTGATCACCAGATCCTGCTGAGAAGACTAAGGGACGAAGTGGGACTGTCTGGGTCTGTGTTAGAATGGTTCTCATCTTACCTTTCTGGGCGCAGTTTTAGTGTATCTGCCAATCAAATGAGGTCTGAATCGGCAGATCTGTTGTGTGGAGTCCCTCAAGGTTCTGTTCTGGGTCCTTTATTGTTTTTGCTGTACTTGATTCCCCTTGGTAAAATCATTCAGAGATTTCCAGATGTTTCTTATCACATTTTTGCTGATGACATCCAGCTCTACTGCTCTTTTGACCCAACTGAGCCCCAAAGGCTGAACAGCTTAGTCAATTGTTTGCTAGAAATCAAACAATGGCTGAGTGAAAACACTTTACAGCTTAATGTGGACAAAACTGAAACTCTGGTGATTGCTCCTGATGATAAGATTCCAGGGTTGAGTCAGTACTTGGGTGACTTAGGTCAGTCTGTCAAACTGAGCCTGAGAAACCTGGGTGTTGTATTTGATAAAGACATGTCTCTTGTTCAACACTGCAGAAAACTGACCAGAAACTGTTTCCTTCAACTGAGAAAAATCTCTAAACTTAGGAAAATGTTGTCACAACATGATCTGGAGCTTGTAATCCATGCGTTTGTTTCTTCTCGTCTGGACTATTGTAACAGTTTGTTTTCATGTCTTAACAAGAAGGAGCTGTCTCGTCTGCAGTTGATTCAGAACTCTGCAGCGAGAATTCTGACCCGCTCAAGTAGAAGAACTCACATTTCTCCGATCCTTAAAACTCTTCACTGGCTTCCAGTTTCTTTCAGGATCAACTTTAAAATTCTGGTTCTTACTTTCAGAGCTATTCATGGTCAGGCTCCTCCTTACATCACTGATCTGATCCAGCCTTACACCCCAGCTCGGTCTCTGAGGTCTGTGGATCAGAATCTACTTATGGTTCCACGCACACGGCTCAGGACCAGAGGAGAGAAATCTTTTCAGGCTGTTGCTCCTAAGCTTTGGAACGATCTTCCTCTCTCTTTGCGCTTGATGGAGTCTACTGACTCCTTTAAGAAACATCTTAAGATGTTTCTATTTGTTCAGGCT
This sequence comes from Callionymus lyra, assembly GCF_982586985.1. Lineage (NCBI taxonomy): Eukaryota > Metazoa > Chordata > Actinopteri > Syngnathiformes > Callionymidae > Callionymus > Callionymus lyra. The sequence goes on from NC_141834.1 coordinate 4,586,024, forward strand.
TTTCCTTGAATTTCTCGAACTCCTGTGTTGTTCTCGGTGTTGTCTTGATCTTTGAAGTATGTACTGTTTTGAGTATTGTTTTGATTGTTAAAGCGCTTTGTGACCCTGGTCTCGAAAAGCGCTATATAAATAAATATTACTTACTTACTTACTTACTTATGCAACCTGCCCCTGCCTACCTGTAAGGGTAGGTCAGACAAATGAGCTCCAAGGCCGGGTTGACAACCAAGGTGCCAACAGGCCCATCATTGCAGAGGTAAAGCCGGAGGGAAGGAGAACGGGTGAGGAAAGGGATGTTGAGGAACCCCAAGAAATGAACCCAGAACGACCCCCCCCAACCTGGGGATTTGGGAACAGATTCGGACCACAAAGAGGGAGAAGAAAGATCTGCTCGTCATATGGCTAGACTTAGACGATGCCTATGGGTCAGTGCAACACCAGCTCATAGCCCATGCTCTGGAATTCTTCTACATCCCAGACAACATCAAGACCATGATCATGAACTACTTGAACTAAATCCATCACCCTGGGCTACAGGCAGGAGAAGGCAAGGCTTGTTAAGGGACTCCTCCGACAGGTCAGTAACTGATGCAGAAGCCAGAGTGGAGACTGGAAGGAAATGGAGAGCCAAGGAGGAGGTGCAGAAGGTGATGGAAAGGCTGCAACGTCATGAGGTGATGGGCATGGTCCAGGCAGAGAGGGCAGGCCTCGGATGGAGCAAACCACCAATCCAATGGTCCAATGGCAAGTAGGAAGGTGAGGAAAGACCATGTTGTTGCTGAGGTCACAAGGATTGCACAGGAGCAGCTAAGATTTAAGTCTGTGGCACAGGGGCAGCAGGGGCGGTGGACAACATCTGAGGGTGACACGATCCGAGTAGTCAACTGGGCAGAGTTTAAGAAACTGCCAGAGGCTCGGCTCCGTTTCCTCATTAGGGCAACATGCGATACCCTTTCGAGTCCCCAAAACCTCCACCAATGGCTTGGAACAGAGCAATGTTGTGACCTCTGCGGGACCATCAATGCCCCTCTCCAACATGTTCTGTCGGGCTGCAAAACTGCACTTACACAAGGTCGGTTCAGATGGCGGCACAACCAAGTGCTCAGGAAGCTGGCAGAGGTTCTTGAGAAAACTCGGCAGGAGGAAAACAACCAAACCAAAAAAATCCATTTCATCAGCAAGAGACCACCCACCAAGCTATTAACACCAGGAGCGGCGTGGAAGATGGACGTTGACCTGTGTAGGCAGATCCAATTCCTACAAGAGATCTTCAGCACCACCTTAAGACCAGATGTAGTACTGTGGTCTGGTTGCGGTGTGCAGAGGAATTGGCTGGAGTGCGAGGCTGTACCTGGTGGAGGTGGGTGCCAGAGGCTTCGTGGGCAGATCAACATCAAGCCTGCTCAAGGACCTGGGACTATGTGGAGCCATACCATGCAGATCCATCAAAAAGCTCTCAGAGGAGTCTGAAAAAGCAAGCCACTGGCTCTGGTTGAAAAGCGAAACAAAGTTCGGGAAGCACATAGCATCTAACTAAGTTTTTGCTGCGGGGTGTCAGGGAGACGTCCCTGTGCACTGCCCCGCCACCAGGAGATGTTTTGGGTGAGGGGCGAAACTTCCCCAGCTGAAGACCCTGCAGCAAGTATGCGGTCAGGCTTAGGCCTGGCTCAGGGAAGACAATGCCCTTGCCATGCACAGTCCACCACGGGCACTGTTGGAGGTGGGACAGGCTTAAGGCCCGGCAGGAAGACCACAGTTCTGTAAAATGAACCGTGAAAAAAAGGACAAATCAACAAACACATATTTTCTTCTGTGCCTCACTGCAGAATGTCCTTTATATGATTATAAACATGTAACTTGCACCTTTAACATTGCAGAAGGGTACAAATATATACACCAGTGTTGTATTCCACTTTATTTGGAATCACAGTGTAACTTGTAAATTGTTTTTAGATAAAGAAAATACCAAAGTAGATACAAACATATGGAAGTTGAACAATTTATTTATGATACTAACAAGGAAATCATGACACTGAATCTTTTTAATCGTATGGTTTAAAATAGTACTGATATGCCTCCATTGTTGTTTAAAGCTGTACGCTAACTTTCAGAAAGCAGGATGCAATATAATACACGATTGAAATGCAGTGGGTTGGACTCAGCGTAGGAAAGTGGGCAAGCTCAGTTCTCCAGGCTACAGCAAGGGGCTTCTCTACAACTTATGTTGGTGTATAGTCTCCGTTTGAATATTTGATTCTGTGTGTGATTGTATAAGAATGGTCTTTTTCCAACATTAAAGTGGCTAATTGCTGAGGTGGTGGTCCTGGGTATCAGTTCCCTCTCCCTGTATCGTGCGTGTTTGTGTGTTCACTCAGTGTGGTTTGACTGTCACATGTGCTAGGTGACTCCCTGGGATTCCTTTTACTGTTCTGCCAGCCTGGTGAACCCCTCATCTACCAGTAATACTCCAAAAATTAAGGATCCTCTTATTGAAAACTTGATAATAGAACTAAAACTTCGTCACTAGTTGCTTAACCTATGTGCATTTACTATTTCCTTGGACGCATTTCCCAAGTGTCATTGTTTGGTTTTTCTTTATATCAAAATGATCATATTCTCACCACATCGTGCCACATATCAATCCCTCTGCCTTCAGGTGAGTTTTACGCAGTTTACTTCAGCTGTTCTAAGAAATAGAACAAACAACAACAACACTCACTTAAACCTGAAACATTGTGACGTCATCAAATTCTAGACGCTCCTGCGCATGCATGGATATTGTAGGTGTTCAGATCTTGTACTGAATGTTATCAGATCTTTATAAAAAATCCAAATAAATCATGAAAAATATTGTATTTGTTCTTTAAAAGACAATGCCTTTAAATTTTCATGCCATAATAAAAAAACGATTTACTGACTTTTCTTGATTTTTAATGACCCACATAAACCCTTTTTTTTTAAAAGATTATTTATGCATTAATGTATTGTTTACAGGGAAAGGTTGAACAGGTTATAAACTTAATAATAATCTTATCTTATTTTTATGGACAGAATTTCTAGGTGCAGGCAGGGCGTTGAGGGTGACCTTCAGTTTAGGTCACTGCTTTTTGCAGATAACGTGGTCCTGTCGGCCTCATCATACTATGAAATTTAGCTGTTGCTGGAAAGGTTTGGAACCGAGTGTGAAGCTGCAGGGATGAGAATCGGCACCTCCAAATCCGAGTCCACAGTTCTCAATCAGAACAAGGTGGGGACCCTTCTCCGGGTTGGGGATGAGATCCTGCCCCAAGTGGAGGAGTTTAAGTATTTTAGGCTCCTGTTCACAAGTGAAGAATTGAGCATGAGATTGACCAGAGGCGATGGTCACTACCCATCACCTATGGTTGATATACCACCATAGGGACCTTGCTTCTCACCTTATCTCTTAGAGATAAGGTGAGAAGCAAGGTCATCCGGGAGAGGAGAACAGCTGCTCCTCCGCGTTGAGGGAATCAGTTGAGGTGGCTTGGGCATCGGATTAGGATTGTAGGACAGATCATCTGACTTACCATCCACACATCCTCTTTGCTTGTAAACTGCTCATTGTCAGATGCAGTCAAGGACAATTGAGCGCCAGAGCAGAGATGTCTGGTGAATCCAGTGTGAAGATGAAGTAAACATGGAACACAATCATCATCATCAGACACAGTAAGATGAACATTCCGAGCCCAAAAGCTTGGATACTGCTGTCATACATCACCAATACCCAGTGGACCAGACTACAAATGCCAGGAAGAGGAGGTGCTGAAGGAGGAGATGAGGAGGAGGTAGTAATGAGGAGGTTCTGAAAGGGGGATGAGGAGGAGGTAGTCATGAGAGGGTGCTAAAGGGGGTAAGCGGTAAGGAGGTGGAGGTGCTTGAGGGTGAGATGAGGAGGTGCTGAATGGGAGATGAGGAGTTGGTGTTGTTGAAGAGGTGCTGAAGTGGGAGATGAGAAGTTGGTGTTGTTGAGGAGGTGCTGAAGCAGGAGATGAGAAGGAGGTGTTGATGAGGATTGAGGAGGGGCTGAATTGGGGAGATGAGGAAAAGGTGCTGATGAGGAGGTGCTAGAGGGGTTAATGAGGGTGAGGAGGTGCTGAAGGGGGAAATGAGGATGAGGAGGTGCTAAAGGGGGAAACGAGGAGGAAGCACAGGTGCTGAAGGGGGAAACAAGGAGGAGGTGTTGATGAGGATTGAGGAGGTGCTGAATTGGGGAGATGAGGAAAAGGTGCTGATGAGGAGGTGCTAGAGGGGGAAACGACGGGTGATGAAGACGAATATAAGGAGGTGCTGAAGGAGCAGAGAAGAACAGTGGAGTCTTTGTGCTCTGAGCAGCTGCAGACTGTGGATGTGTCAGCCAGCACCATCTAGACACACTGTGACTCATTTATTGACTTTCAGCAGAAGACTGACCTTTGACCTCTCCAGGTAAGTGTGACACCTTTTGAGAGAAACTCTTTCGTACCTTAATGTTCCCGCTATCACCATAATGCTTCTTCCAAACATTATAAGAAGAAACTGATAAATATAATCACAATAAATAAATCAACAACATAAGGGCCACCTTTCCAGGGTGTCCCATGAACTCTTTTAGTACGATTGTCTGTGACCACAGCAGGAGCCGCTCAGAAGGACAGAGGAAAGACGGTGAAAAGATTCTTGCAGTCGGGAGCCAGAGTACCAACTGATCCTCTGAGACAAACTCAAGCTTCTCTGACTGTGTGGCTGTTCACAGGAATGTCTCATGTCTTGGAGATTTCTTTGGAGTTGTGTAAATGGTCACATGACCAGTACAGGTAATTCATCTGTCTGTTCAATATTTCAACAGCTGGCTCTTTATCACTGCACACAGTATGCATCTCTTGTGGCTGGTTGTCATGGTTAAGTTGTACCAGGCCGTGCCGTGTCCAGATGTTTACAACGCACAATCATACACAACTCTTCACACACTAAAGATACACTGAGAAGATGAGAAGAACCAAATCACACCGGAGAGTGTAGTGTCCAGTCGGGTTGTGAATTTTTATATTCACGCTTAAAAATTCAATTGTGTTCATGACTTTTAACACGTCAGATGCATTTAAAAGGAGAAAAATTGATAAATGTAAATATTAAGATTTTAAATCAAATTTACATTTCATTTTAAATTGTCATTTAAAAAAATATTTCATGATTAAAATGATGTTCTTGATACTAAACTATGCCACGTCTCCTTTTCCTCTGCTTATCCTTATGCTTCTGTCAAATTGAGAATGAAGATTGATAAGAGTATGTTGCCTGTTTTAGGTGGACTACCTTCTGCAGGAGCAGGAAAGACCCACAGATGCTATGATGACCCTGGAGGTTTGTTGTTTCCTGAGCTGTTGCAGCAGGTGGATTTTGCTGAGGCCATATGTACACATTTAAGATACATTCCAGGCAATGTGGCACTGAACTTTGATGTTCAGATGTATTGAATAAATACAAATAACCTTCTCTGGAATATCGTCTTCTTTTACACATATCAAAGTACATTATATATAAATTGTCTTTTTAAGAAGACAGTATCTCAGAATCACCTTGTCATGATCCCATAGTTATCATGTACACAATTGTATTGTCATGGTGAGAACACAAGAGTTGTGTTGCAATTTTTCTTTCCTCACTTAACACCGCAACTTCTTTACGGTGTTGTGGAAATGGCCATCGTACAGCTGAGGGACAGACTAGTCCAACTAACTTAAGACTATATCATGTATTTTTTTAATAAAAGTTTGGTTTTCTTATCACTATTTTACTACTAAGAATAACGTCTGCTTGCGTTTTCCCCCCAATTACGTGAACGGGTGTTTAAATTTAATACCGGCGCAAACCGTGGGGGCGGTATTGCCACCTTTCTGGTTCCACGTCACACAGCAATGCGTTGTCGCTCCCGCGCGGCGGTGGGTGGGGCTTACGGACTCCTGTTAGCGCGTTCGTTTTCCTCCGTCACGTGACTACGTGCGGTCTCTTTCATCGGCTCGGAGAGGTCACGTGGTCATTTGACACGTTGTCATAGCGACCCAATCTACCCGAACGATAGATTTCACTAGCCGGTGTTCAAAACGAGCCACTCCTGGCACATGCCGGTGGGCTGGGCGAGGAGCGTCTGTTGTGACCTGATTGGCTGGAGTCCCCGGCAGCGGGCTGTGCTCTGGTTCGCCAGAAGTGCGGCGAGTGGCTGTCAATCAGAAACGAGCTCCGCCTGCCGCACCGAGACTGCGGACCGCTCGGGGAACAGAACCAACACCTCTGCTGGATTATCAATCAGGGATCGATCAAGTGATCAGTCGGCGGGGATGTCCCGGCTGCTGGAGAGCAGGAAGCAGGACAAAATGAAAGAAACCAACACGAAGGTAAGTTTCGCCGGAGAAAAAAAAGAGAAGGGCGCGCGCGCGCGTGCGCGTGCACGCACTACACACACTAATTATTCCCGAGGATCGATACGTGATCGGTTCTTGTCGCCGAGGTCGATCGTGGCCGTCACTACACTATTTGGCGGACTTTTCTGATGACACTTCTGGTCCTCGCGGCCACGTCTTGGCCGAGCCGCAGCTGTTTAATTCATCACGGATAGTTCTGGTGGTTCTGGAGGTTCTGGTGTCCGAGCGTCCGGCACCGCTCGGACTTTTTTACGTTTAGAATTGTGAGTTTGTGTGCGGGGGAGTTTGCGCGTGCGTGTGTGTGAAGTCTGAGAAAAGGGAAGCGCTCCCGCACTATTTTTTTTCCTACTTCTCTCACCAAAAATATGTCCGTGTCTGTCCGTGCGTACGTGTGTGTGTCGGTGACTGGGTCCAACCCGAACCCAGAAGTGTGAGTCCCACCTTTAAAGAGGGGTTTGATATGTTTTGGGGGTTCACGTTTTTTTTTTCTTGAGAGTCCGTTAGATGCAGCGTGGCCGCTTTGTCCTGCTGGAGGAAGCGAGTGGGGGAGGGGTGTGTGTGTGTGTGTGTGTGTGTGTCAGGAAGTGAAGGTGGAAGTTTGACCTCTGACTGGTTTGTTATCAACTGAAATAATAGTCTGTTTCTTTGAGAGAGTATAATGGACCAGAGTGTGAGACAGGCAGGACATGTACAACAGAAAGAAATGGTGAGACAGGTAGTTATTTTCATGGACAGAATGAGAGGCAGGCAGACAGTGAGTCCTTCTCGAGACAGTGTGTGAGACAGACAGTTATAAATGCAGCGAGACAGGTGACATCTGTGTCAACAAGAGTCAGGTGAACACACACAAGCACAATTGTGAGACAGACAGATGGCCAGGAAGACATCCCAGCATTGGTCTTAGGATAAACAGTGAGAAAGACGTTCAGGAAACCAGTCAGACAAGGTGTCTCACATGACTAGTGAGACCGATGGACATGTAGTGACTGACAGAAGTGTGGTTGAAGAATGTGAGACGGGTCCTGTATGACGGACAGGTAGACAGACGCAATTATGGTACAGGTAGTGTTGCAGAGAGTGAGTCAGACCGGATGTTTGTGAAACTGCTGCTTGACTCTCCCAGGTAAATGAACGACATGTGTGTCAACAAGCCATGACCTGGTCTTGTTAGAAATGTTCCGCTGAAATATATCAGGTCATTAAAGATACTAGATATCAGAAAGTAAACATGGCCACTTCCTCTTAAACCACTCCTGAAAAACATGAAGCAGGTACAAGCGTACTAAGGTTTCCTCTGACAGTGATAGTATTTTCTCTCTCATTGTTATTATACTCATTTCATGTTTACTCTGACAAGAATGAGAGAGTGAATCACTTCAGGTCACATGACTGACAGTATCCTATCATTTCCACTGTGTCCGCATCAAAATATTTGTTTTTCCAAAAGGGCTGACCGCGTTCAAACGTAAAGAGAGACTATTCTTGTACCGACTCAGACTCACCACTGACTCTAATATTCGTCCATGATCTAGGCTTCAGGTTTTAATGACCAAAGCTCACGAGAGGTCATCGGATGTCAGCAGGAAGTGGATGTTCTGGTGGTGATAACAAGAAGTCTAGCAGTGGAGCTTCGAACCTACTAACACTTCATTGCCGCATCAAAACAGAAAGTCAAAATAGGACTGTTGTGGAAGTTTAGGAATCGGAACAACACAAAGAGCCACTTTGGCGGACCCAGGACCAGAGAGACCCATGGCCATGAAGCAGTAAGAGCCTGATAAGATCTGGTCTTTAAAGGTTGACGGGATCGATGACAACACAAGGTCTAAATCCCCCTCAGGGTCTGGCTGAGAAGAATGCCCAAGCCTTCTCTGTTGTGAGGCATCGAAAGGAGACCTCCATCAGCCGGCTCCTCAAATGTCCTCCAGTCACTGGTCCCCCTTTGTCCTGCCTGCCCGGCCCTGAAAGCGGTCCTTCCTGTTCCTCCCAGGGAATTGCAGAGTGGGGTCAGTGAGTGGGACTTGACTAGGAAGTCTAATGTTTGACGAAGGAACTGCAGTTTGTTGACAAACAAGCCTGTGGGTGTTCGCCAGTTGAGTGAACATATGAGGGACTAGGATCAGAACCAGGAGAGGCTTATGTTAGACATAGAGTCCATTCCAGACACAGATGTTGGTGTTCTCTAGAGGAAGTTCTGGGTCAACTCATTTTCTTATCAGTGTCACCTGTAGAAGGACGTGTGTCCACCAAAAAATCTTCGGCAGACTTCATGGAACCAAAGTCCAGGTTCTGTTTTCTAATTGTTGAGAGCTTCTCTAGAGTCATGTTCCACTAGTTGTTGCTGCAGTAGGTCATTTCTTTCTGGTTCTTATTCTGACCCAGTTTAAGTGAGAAGCTCTCCACTGACGATTCACTTGTGAAATTAAACTCTAGTCATTTATGCTGTTGTCCCATGACTTACACAGTAAGAGGCGCACACTCACATACAATAAGAGACACACACGGAGACCGACACAAACACAATAACACAGATACACACATACACTTGTTTAAACGGCCAAATTGGTTCAATGATCTGCTGACTGTCAGTGATCAGCTGTTCTAATAATAAAAGAAGCTCAGTGAGGAGAGAATAAAGAAGCCTGTGTGTGGTGTGTGTCTTTCTGTGTGTGTGTCTGTCCGGCTTGTGTATTCGTGTATGTGTGTGTTTTTATGCCTGTCTATATATGTATTTGTGTGTGTCTTTGTCTCCGTGTGTGTTTGCATGCGTGTCTGGGTGTGTTAATGTCTGTCTATGTGTCTTTATATGTCTTTGTGTACAGTATGTCTCGAAGTCAAGCATCTAAACATCTTGGGCAAATTGAAATGTTCTCAGTAACATCATCTTCTACCTCTGATCCAAGGTCGGGTCATAGGGGGAACAGACTGGATCAAAAAGGGTCAAGACTTTCCTCTCCATTAAAACCGTGTATAGCTGTTCCTTGTTTCCATTTTTCCCTTTATACGTTATCATTTCCCAAAGGGCTCCGGGTATCAACATGAAGATAAATAAAATTTAAATTCTTGTGAGTTTGTCCTCAACAACTGCAGTCACTTATTTTGAGCTGAACATATGTAATCTGAATATCACACCCATGAACTCACACTTCCTTTTCCTGCCCCCCACCCCCAGTGGATGGCAGGCATCAGAAAGAAGACGTTACGGCACGACTGCTAACTTAGCGTTAATTAACAATGTTGGTCAGTTAGCATTGTTCCTGAAGTTAAATTAGGAGTGAGATGAAGAAGAGGGTGATGAAGAGGAGCACGATGAAGAGAGATAAAAAATTAACATTTAGAGAAGTAAAGAGGAAGTGTGATATGAGGACATGATGTGTGATGAAATCTATTTTCTGTAGAAGCTTCTTGGTAACATGACTTGCTCATTGGTTCAGCCCTAAACTGGTGCCACCATCAGCCTGGTCATGTGACCATCTGCCTCATATCTTGCTCAAGGGCATGATGCATCGTAGATGAAGTCTGGGTCCTAGGGCAAAGACTCGGCCTCATGGGAAGTGGGGTGCTAACATCTAAGCTGGTTGGCCCTTTGACCCCTTAGAGTCACGTGACCTGCTGTTAGCATGAAACAAAGACAGATACGACGGCAAGTCATGTGACCCGAGTCAACCTGAGAAAGGTGGCGAAGCTGCTGCCGAGCAACACTTACAGGATTTATGTGTCTGTGTTCAGAACAAGGAGAAGCAGCGGCAGAAGCAGCGGGAGAAGGAGGCACGGGAGCGCGAGAAGGAAGCGCGAGAGAGAGAGGCTCGCTCCAACAATGGCCATCTCTTTACCTCCCTCACGGTGTCCTCCACCACACTCTGTTCCTCCTGCAACAGAAGCATCACCGCCAAGGAAGCGCTCAGCTGTCCCGGTACACACACACACAAATACAGTATTTTTTTTAAATATATGTATATATATATATATATGCACACTGATGTTCATTACTATCTACACAACAAACACACAATTTCAGGTCTGCTTGGTCCGTGTGTGTGTGACAGATGCTGTTGTAATCTCCATGCTGAGCAGACGCACACACAAGAATACACACACACGTACACACAGCTGAGATCGTTTTAACAGATCTCTGACCCCCCCCCTTCTCTCACACAATGGGTCGGCTCAGTCACAATGTGTGCGTGCGTGCATGCATGCGTGTGTGTAATGAGCTCTTCCACACTGTGATTGGTTAAACAGGTCAGCTCTGGGAACTGGGTCAAGAAGCTGCATATGTGGGATCAGTTCAGTGTGTCAACACTCAGCTGCTGTCTCTGTGTGTTTGTGTGTGTGTGTGTGTGTTTTGAGCGTGAAATGTCATCATCATTGTCAATGGTTGTAGATAATTCTATTTTTCTGTCCTTCGGTTCCGACAGCCTGCAACGTCACCATCCACAACCGCTGCAGAGACAGTCTGGCCAGCTGTGCCAAAATGAAGCAGAAGGTGAGACCTGAAGGTGCCTGTTTAAACCACCTCTTCATATGTCACAAGAGCCGTCTGTCTGAAAACCCGTCTCCAGACTGAGTGGAAGTTGCTCTTTTTCTTCCCTCTCTGTTGACCCGTCTGTCCCTCAAAAGAGCCACACGTCTCTTTGACAGTCTTGCTTGCTATGACCCGTATGTCTAACTGACGAGTTGTCTGTCTCTTCATTGACCCGTCTGTATCACAGCAACAGAAGCTGGCGCTGGTGAGAAACAGCTCTGCACTCCAGAATGTGGCAATGAGAACCAAAAGTAAGGCTACCTGTCTGTCTCACTGCTGCCAAGTGCAGCTGCATGATGAGAGTTTTGCATGCTCATTGTGTTCGTCTGTCTGCAGCGCCCTTGATGAAGGAGCGTCCCAGTTCTGCCATCTATCCCTCCGACAGCCTGCGACAGTCTCTGCTCGGGTCCAGACGAGTCCGGTCCGGACTTTCTCTGGCCAAGAGCGTCTCCACCAACAACATAGCTGGGTGAGTCCCGCAGTGGCACAATGATGATGTCACCCCTTCTGCTGTGGCGGAACACATTGAGAAATATCTTTCATAAATGTCTCAACCTGGATGTCATTCCGACTGTCTCCATTTCTAATTGTCTGTCTGTATAAGTTTCTGTTTCTCTCTCTTAAGAGAGCAACTAATGTGATGGTTTAAGCGTGGCTTAAATGGATATTTGACCTCTATTTTACTTGTTTGTAAAAAATCTCTCTTTTAATAAAGATATTTAAATTAGAGAATGATCTTAAACCCCGCCCACTGAACATTGCCTCGTTTTTCTGGTGCTAAAATCTTGTTTACCATAACCACACTAGCTCTACCGTGATTGGTCAAACATCAAGGTTTGTCACTGCACGTCATCAATCCCAAAAGTCTCCACCTCAAAGGGACTCATGTATAAAGAAAGTAACAATAGTGAGAGATGCCCATTATCTTGTAAACTATCATCCCTGAGATTTTAGATGGAATTAAATACATTTAGTTCAATACCAAGTCAAAGCAATACAATACCACAAATACTAAAACAGAGAAAACCAGATCAATATCTCTTAATGTCCCAAAACTAAATTGTCCATGGTTCCTAGGAATAAAACAGGAAACAACAGGGAAACAGAAAATAAAACATAAAATTGCCTAAAGCAATCAGACACAGGGCAAAACAAGACAACAAACAAGAGGAAAATCACAAAAAATCCAACAGAAATAATCCACAATCGCAAACAATAAAAACATCTGCAAACCAGTTCAGGACTCGGTTGGTTAAAGTTTCTTGATTACTGATGAGGTCCAGCTGTGTGCCGTTAGTAGACTGGGGCCAAGAGGAAGGAAAAGGAAGTGAGATTACAAAATAAAACCAACATAAAAGGTGAAAAAAAACCTACCAGTATATCTTTCTGTCTGTTATTGTACTTGTATATAAACTTGTATATACTTAAATAGTGTCTGTCACCAACTGTTTCTACCTGCCTGCCTCCAGGGTCGGCGAAGAGACGGTGGGTTTGCGGAGAATCTTGTCTCAGTCCACTGAGTCGCTGAACTTCCGCAGCAGAACTCTGTCGATGGAGTCTCTGACAGATGATGGCAGTGAGTTTTTTTTTAATTAGACTTAAATGTTTGAATGTTGATGCTTGTTGGTTCAATTTAATGTTGTTTGTCTTGTTAAAACATGTGTTTCTTTCTTCAGTCATGTTCATGTTTCCTCTAAAAATCTTGATAGTTAAATTTGTTAAATTATTTAGAAAATCGAAATTAAAATCTCGAACTAAAAATGTAATAATTAATTGAAGTATTTTCTTATAAAAGTAACATGATGTTTTTTTCACAGTGAATAAAGTACGGTGAAAGTAAACAGTAAAAATGGTTTCCAGTGTGACTGGGTCCACAAGTTTGACTTTATTCAGTGGGAAGTGCCTCTTCATGGGTGTGACAACAGACTGGAAGTGACTCACCAGGATGTGTTCGCCTCTCTCTGTGCAGGTGAGTGGTGGTGGAGCCCCCTGCTGGAGCAGCTGCAGCAAGAGGGCAGCAACGTGCAGGCCGACAGCTGGAGCACTGTGGTGGAGCCCACATTCCTGCAGACGCTGCACAAGGACCTAATCAAGCAGCAGGACGTCATCTACGGTTAGTCGGAACCTCTGGCAGTTCATGTGTGGTGCAGTGTCTGTTGCCACAGAGACTGTCGCCTCAGTGTTGCGGCGGCCCCTCTGTCATGTTGCCATGACGACACCCTCATCATCCTGTGGTCTCCAGAGCTGATCCAGACTGAGTTCCACCACGTGCGGACTCTGAGGATAATGGAGGGCGTGTGGCGGCGTGGCATGCAGGAGGAGGTGATGCTGGAGGCAGGCGTGGTCCACTCGATCTTCCCGTGTCTGGACCAGCTGTTGGACCTGCACTCGTCCTTCCTGACCGAGTTGCTGACCCGCAGGCAGCAGGGTTTACAGGAGGGCAGCACCACCAACTTCGTTGTCAGGAGGATTGGAGAGCTGCTGCTGCGACAGGTGAGGGAGCGCCTCCTGGGGGTCAAACAGTGACCAAGTGCTGAGGGTTAATGTTGTCATGTGTGTAGTTCTCAGATCAGTGTGCCGAGGACATGAAGAAGGTTTACTCGGAGTTCTGCAGTCGCCATCCCAAAGCTGTGAAACTCTACAAAGAGACTGTGATGCGAGATCGACGACTGCAGCAGTTTATCCGGGTGAGAACCAGAACCTCCCCCTGAGCCACATGAGACATGAGAGCATGTTTGACATGTAAACATCAGAGGTTTGACATGTCAGACACTCTGGTGTCAGGTCAGTTGACTTGTCTCTCATCAACATGGACACTGGTTTGTCTTACAGCGAGCATGTCGTGGGCCGCTGCTACGGCGCCATGGTGTCCAGGAGTGCATCCTGCTGGTTACCCAGAGGATCACCAAGTACCCCGTCCTGCTGCAGAGGATCCTGGACAACACCAAAGGTACCTTAATCATTAGACCCGGACTCTCCTGACCGTCGGACTCCCTCTGACCTGTCTCCCATCTGCAGGTAATGAGGAGGAGGCGGACTCCCTGCGTCGAGCCCTGGCACTATTGAAGGACCTAATCGGCTCCGTGGACAAGGAGGTGCTGGAGTTGGACCGTACCAGGAGACAGCAGGAGATCCAAGCCCGTCTAGACCCGCGGGCAGTAGCAGAGGTCCGGGGAGGGGGAGTGTTCAGAGGGGGAGAGCTACTAAGGAGGAGGCTGCTCCATGAGGGGGCGCTGCAGTGGAAGGTCCAGGGTTCCAGGATGAAAGGTAGTGGAGACGAAGGAGAAAGAGGAGGAGCCTGTTGTCACCTGACCATCCCTGTGTGTGTCTCCAGATGTACATATGCTGCTGATGTCGGACATTTTAGTCTTCCTGCAGGAAAAGGACCAGAAGTTCACGTTTGCTTCTCTGGTGAGTCCTCCTCACAAACACACTCACTCGCAAGCTTACCGAGGCCAGTGCTGACACCTGTCTCTCTCGCAGGACAAGTCTCCGGTAGTGTCGCTCACTAATCTGCTCGTCAGAGATATAGCCAATCAGGAGCGAGGGATGTACCTCATCAGTGACTCCACCCCCCCAGTCATGTACGAGCTACACTCGGCCACCAAAGAGGTCCGCAAGACCTGGATGAACCGAATCCAGGAGGCAGCTCTCAGGTCTGTCTCACTCTCTTTTTTTTGTCTCAGTCTATGTATGTTTGTTTCCCTCTATTTGTCTCATTCATGAAGCGTGAGAAGAACAGATGGAAATTTACAGGATTTTTGGCATTCATTAATATTTTAGTAGCTCTGATCTTGTGTTAGATACTCAGAAAATCTACACCTGCCCCTGAACATGTTCCTTTCAAAAGAAATATTAGAACATAACACAAATGTAAAATATCACAAATTAACTAAAATACATTGACAGTTATCAGATTTATAATCCAGATTATGTTTATGATAGTGAATTATCAATGTAAATTGACTCAATATATTAAATGCTCTTTTTATGTTAAAAATATTCTTTTTTTTTAAAGAAAGAAAAAAGAAATTATATAATATTTATGAATTAATTATATAATATAATTATAAAACATATAAATATAGGCTCATAGTTGGACAAAATAACAGGATGTTTTAACAATCTTTGGTATCAATAATTTGAGCGACGTTCTCGTCAGCAGTTGATATTTTGGACTGTGAGATCACTCCTCCAGTGACTGAAATGTTTCTTCTGTGCATTTATTTGCCTCCAGTTTCATTTAATATCATTTACAATATGTTCTCTGTTCTACAGAGGCCAGATTAACGATTGGGGAAAAGTTAAATTGATAGTGAATATTCGCTTCACAACCAGCTGAGTCTTTGTCCGCGTCATGCCCGATCACCGCCGGCCGAACGTGTAAAATCCTGTTAACTACAGTGGTTCGTCTGTGAGGGATTTAATTGGATCGCCTATATATTTATCTTCATATGTGACAGTTATGTTCGGATAATCAACGGAATCTGTCTCTTCCCTGCGCTCCACAATTTATGGTAGAAATTAAAACGTGTTCTCCATTTAACCCAAAATTATTTTGATCTCTGCTTCAGAAAAGTTTGTTTCTCTCTCTCTTGGCGTGTCTGACAGCTGGACAGGATCACGTCCTTATATGGTCATTCATGGGTGGATATTTATACTAATGACTCATTAACATGAGATGATCTCATCTTTTAGATTCATCAAATAGTCTTGTGTTTTCGATAAGATCTTCATTTTGCCGTTCAGTCTATATTTTCTGCAAATAACTAAAATTTCAAGCACAGCCAACAGAGCTCCTCTCTATGTCTCTGCAGCTCTTTGTAAACGACTTAATATTTAATTACTTACTTTTTAAACTTACTTAATTACTTTTTTTGTGTAGAGGAGAGAACAGTTTACATTTATTTGACCACTTGCTTGTTTTCGTTGATCAAAAGTAGATCTTCTGCTACATAAAAAAATCAGGATGTATATGCAGAACAGAATCAAAGCCTGTTCCTATTTTGTGTTCTCTAAAATGTGGAAAATGTAGTAACTTTTGCACTTTTTTTTTATCACGGAACCTTCTCACATGTTTTACCATTTACGTTTTTGAAAACCTCTTACTTTTAGTAATGTTTAGTATAGCCACTAGAACTTTGTACCTCCAAGGTACTATCCTTACTTATATTCTTGTTTATCTTCTTCTGCACAATACATGCGTTAAAAAGGTTTTATAGATTTCTAAAAATCAACTTAGCCTAGCCTAGGGACTACCTAAACACAGAAAACTGAGAAACACTTATTTTTTGTACTAAATATATACCGTAACCGTGAACAAATTCAATTCATACCCTGAGACTTTCTCTGTCTCTTTGCTAGTCACTCTCTCTCTGTGTTTGTCTTAATCCCTGCTTTTGTCTCATTCAGTCTGTCCCACTTTCTGGGCTTGTCTCACTTAATCTTATTTGTTTGCAGTTGTCCGTCTAGAGACGAGTTTCCGCTCATTGAGACTGAAGACAAAGCTCTGCTGCGACGTCTGAGAGGTGACACTCATCTTATGATTTCCTTCTCTACTTGTGCTCACTTCCTCTCTTGTGTTTCTTGGTCAGCGGACATTCAGCAGAAGGACCGGGAGGTGCTTGAGCTCCTGCAGGAACGTGTAACTCTCTTCTCCGACCTGATGGAGGCGACGGTCGGAGGAGCAGGACATGGATGTCAGGAGGTCGTCTCTCCCCCCAAACCATCGTCCATCAACAGGAACTTGTTTCGTGCCGACACTCCCCACGCTCCACAGGCAGAGCCTCTGCTTACAGCCGCCATCTCTGAAGGTGAGTAAGTCCTGTGCACTGACATGACCACCGACCTCTGACCCCAATTCCCCCTTTTCTGCAGTGGATAAGCTAAGCAAGCTGCTGTCCGGAGGAAACTTCCAAAAGACCTCAGTAACCAATAGCAACCAACTCAGCAGTGAGTCCACTGTGAAATCACCAGGAAGTTTCCAGATGTTTACATGTCTCCCTCTTCTGTCCTTAGACGGTGACACTGGTTCTCCCAATGGTTCTGTTGATGTGAACAGGAGCTCAAAGGTACTTGTATCTTCCTGCACATTTTTTTGGCTAGGGTACTGAACTTCGGGCTTTTTTTTTTGGCACTGGCCAAAATTATTCATTAGTACAGGGTATCTAAACATGCCTTGCCTTTTAGTGTTTCTGTACCTAGATGTTAAGTTATTGCTGCTTGTGAATGGCTTATTTTAAATTAAAGTGTTTGCTTAATGCAGGAAAAATACGCGATTACCGGAGATGTTTTGTGGTTGGTACTTTCTGAAGAAAAAATGGTCTTTTATAAACTTGGTATCGAAAAAAGTATTGCTAACCCTAGTGCGGCCTCTGGGTGACGATGACCCAGTGTGCCGAAAATAAATGTGTTTGTAGTTTCCCTTTTGTTGTCTATGGGTCAAGGTGAACAACCTCCAGCACTGCATATGTATTCATGGAAGCCAGGGACGTCATTCAGACCCAGAGACAACACAAGGGATACCACAAACACATTTGTTTTCAGCCACTGGGTCACTTTGACTCCGCACCAGGGTTATTGGACTCACCGTATCTATACCAGTGGTATCAGAATTTTTTGATTGATAGCCAACCCTACTAATGACTCTCACTTGGATTTTCAGGACAGGAATGGAAACCAGTTGCAAGACCAGGTCGTTAACCAGGTAAGCAGCACCCCACCATCTCCTTCTAAGAGAGAAAGTGACACATGTCCTCTACAGGTGGTGTGTCAGCGACTGGTCGGCCTGAGCACCCAGCTTCATGCTCTGCAGGCTGCCGTGATCCGCCAGGACTCGGTTCTGGAGCTCTGCTTCCGAACCGGCGTAGCCCCAGGATGCGCCCCTGGCCCCCGCCTCAGTCGCTCCATGTCAGGGGACACAGGTCTCAACCCAGGCGAGGCGGTTCTGCTGAGGCGGCAGGTGGAGCTACTTCAGGAGGAGGTGACGCGGCTGAGGTTGAAGGGCCATCACCGTGAGGAGGCGGAGCCATGCGGCAGAAGACGGAGCAACGGCGACCTTAAGGAAGTGGCCAAGCTGGAGCAGGTAAGTGGTACTAAAGACCCCCTGAGAGGCTTAGTCATGTGACACATGGGACTTTGCAGGGGGGCACAAGGCGGGGCAGCAGAGAGCTGGAGCTGTTTCCTCTCGCCCCGTTGGCCGCTCAGGAGCCCATCGACCAGCTGGACAGCATGCAGGAGGGGATTGAGGAAGAGGACGTGGTGAGGATCTCACCTCGCTCAGACAGCCCCCGAGGTTTGTGACATAATCACCGAAGACATCATCACTGTTTACATCTGTGTGCTGACCTTTAATCTCTCAGACCTGCAGGATATTCCCGAGGAGAGCGAGTGCAGCGCCGACCCTAGTTAACCTCCCGTCACTCGCTGAGGACGTCATTTTAAAAGGTCCAGGAGAGGAGTGATGTCACGTCCTGTAAAGATGAACTTTTGGCCTTTGGGCGTGTGCCTGTGGTAAGTGACAGTTGCTCCTTTATCGGCAGTGTGGATGACATCACTGCGATGCCACATTACTGGATCTACACTGTAGATAAAAGATCATCCGTCACAGAAAGTCGCTTAGTCATTTCCTGCTTCAGAAAGTTTTAATTTCACCCGACCGCAGTCGTCCATCAGAGACTCCCAGTAGACTCCTAGTAGAGCTAGTGGAGCCCAAATGTTAATCCAGAAATTTGCAGCTGTGTTCTGACATGGGGAAACAACTGGACTCTCCAGTGAAGGGGCCCGTCGCTCCTCACGGCCGACCCAGCAACAGATCGGAATCATACATATTAAGCACTTTTTAAAATCCTTTTGTTGCTGTGGGTCTGTGAAACTTGCTGACGACTTGTGCCTCCAAGACACAAACACCAAAACGCCATCCTCCACATGACAACCTGATGAAGAAGTGGTCTGCAAGGCGACACAACCCAGAATGCCTTTCGGAGACTTGGCAGCTGCTGGAGTCTAATTATGACCTGCTGTTATATGTAGATGTTATGCTGAGACATATTTATACACGTAGACATTTGTTTGTAGACTGACTGGATGTTGTTAGCATGTTAGCATGTGGGAGTCAGGACATTCTGCATCTTTAACTTCCAGTCAAGGCTGTTGATCGGTCACATGTCGTAACGTGTGTCACCAAAGACGACTTTATGGCGTCTGTTTGGTCAAAGCCACTCTCAGAGATGACAACGACTTACAATCCTCAAATTGGTCAGCCGTTGTCATTCACACAATGTCACTGTGGCAACTATTACCATGGATGCAGTTGTATGAAGAGGTTCCGTGGACATCGTACAACAAGGACGTTAAAGTCTTAAACACATTTTTCGCCACAGAGTTGCCTCTGATGCAATTACTCTTGAAACAAAAGCATCAGGACTGTTAGTTGTAGTTTGCCTTGATAACACAATAACACGGACACATCTGTCTTGGAAATGGTTGCCATGGCGTCGATAACCAAATCAGTAACTTTTTTTTTTTACAGAAGAACAATAAGTGGCTAAAAGTTTTACGGAGACACTTACAGTAACCAAAGACACACACATACACAACTATACGTGACACGTACAGCAAAGCAAACAAGTATTTGATCCCTCACTGATTGAGTAAGTTTGCCCACTGACAAAGAAATTTGGGCAATAACTGTAAAGAAAAGAATATCAAACAGAAAATCTAGAAAATCACATTTCAATGAGTGAATTAAGTATTTGATCCTATACCAACACATTAGTTGGTACTTGCTGGATAAACCCTTGTTGGCAAGTACAGAGTTCAGATGTTTATTGTGGTTGATAACCAGGTAGAGAAGACAAATCTCAGGAGGATCCTCTCCAAATCCTTAAGGTTCTGAGGCTGTCACTTTGCCACTCGAGGCTTCATCTCCCTCCACAGATTTTCTATAGGGTTAAGGTCCAGGGGACTAGCTAGGCCACTCCATGACCTTAATGTGCTTCTTTTCAAGCCACTCTTTTGTTGCCTTGTATGTTTTGGGTCACTGTGATGCTGGAAGACCCATCCACGACCCATTTGAAGTGTCCTGGCTTAGAGAAGGAGGTTGTCACTTAGAATTTAACGATACAAGGCCTTATTCATCTTTCCTCCGATTCCTAAGCAGAGAAACACCATGATGCTTCCAGCTCCATGCTTGACAGTGGGGGTGGTGTCTTGGGGACACAGTCAGATTTCATTTTCCTCCAAACTAATTCCAACCGAATTAACCAATTTCCCAAAGGAGATCTCCATAGGGATTATTAAATCTATCTATCGAAATACGGCAAATTAAATTGATACCAAAGATCACCTTCTCCCAATCATTCTCTTAATCATTCAGATGTTCATGGGCAAACTTCAGACATGTACATGTGCCTTCTTGAGCAGGAGGACCTTATGGTCGCAGTGTGTTTCCAATGTTTTTCTTGGTGACTGTGGCCCTAGCTTTCTTTATATCATGAACAAGCTGCTCCCGTGTCGTTCTCAGATGATCCCTCCCCTTTCTTATGATCATTGATACCACACGAGGTGAGATCCTGCATGGAACGCCAGGCCGAGGGAGATTGACTGTTCTTCCATTTTGGAATAATCGCACCAACAGTTGTCTCCTTCTCACCCAGCTTCTTGCCAATCGTCCTATTCCGTAGTCCATTCTTTATGGTTGGTAGGGGATCAAATACTTATTTCACTCAATGAAATGCAAATTATTTTTATTTATTTATTATTTTTAACATGATTTCTGTTTTTTTCTTTTGGATATTCTGTCTCTCACTGTTAAAATGACCTGCCATTAAACATACGGAGCTTATTCCTTTGTCAGTGGGGAATCAGATGCTTATTTCCTCCACTGTAGAGATGAATATACACAGTTCTATGACACTTTATGACATCTGTTATACATCCAGGAGAACTGCTACACAAACGCCACCACATGTGCAAACACATTCATAGACACACACATCTGATCAAACACAAAAAACACAATGTCTTTACTAAAACACATTGATGCTTTAACACACATACACAGGGACACTTCAGCTTTTGTGTGTATAAAAGTGTGGTCTCCTCTCGTCCAGTTACATGCTCACTCAGAGTGTCCTTAAACGTTTTATTTCACTAAACATTTCATAAAATATAACCTGTTGTACCAATGTGTGGACTGCACAAAAACAGGTAAAGTCTTGTGACTTTTTACATTTCAACTTGTAAAAATTTTTAAACGTCTTTTCGAGGGTTCAGAGAAGAATCTGAATCTGATGTGTTTTTAAATGTGTATTTGTGAACTTGACTGAATCGATCTAATCAATAATCAGGGTCAAACCTCCTCCCGTCCGGCCCAGAGGTTTGCTGTAGCTCTGGATATGGAGGGAGGGAAGAGTTGCTGGACTGAAGAACTATTCTGAGACGTTGTGTTACATTGTAGCATGAAAAGTTTGTGTACAAAGATTTGACGTGGTAAATGAAGAAAAATGTTTGAAAGTTACGGTGTTCTTTATAAATCTAATCAGCTGGACACTGACCTGCTTCCTGTGTTTTGTTTTAATGCCTTATTTATTGTTTATTCCTGTATTTCTCTGTTGTTTTCTTTTTCTGTTTTCACTCTTTAGCGATCTAGAATTCTGAAAGTATGCATACGACTTTATAGAAAGTTTAACATGAGGCCTGACCTTTTGTGTTAAATGAGGCTGTAATATATTTTAAATGTTATAAAGAATGATGAAGAGACACATGGGGATAGACGTGCTTTTATTCTTGGATCAACAAAGAACATGTGATGTCTCAATTTACCCACGAATCACAATCGTCGATTTTTAGCAAGTATGCACTGCCCTTTACTGACACAACACAGAGCAACCACTCCACTACATTCCTCCTCCCTTAAAGTGATGGTTCACCCAAAATTCTAATCACTCATTTTCTACTCACCCTCATGTCGAATGAAGGGTTGGGATTATTTTCTAAATAATCCTTTCCTTTTTAGAGTTATAGACAAAAATGTTTTTGTTTTTTCAAATGTCATGTTACAGGTGAGCACCATGGAGGTATTTGGATGCTTTTAAATCCATCATCATTGGTCAAAGATGAAGACAAAGACCACTACATTGCTACATTAAAATAGATATTCATTTTGCCTCTAAATCTTAAAAGGAACAGATTAATCTGAAAATAACCCTTGTGGAAAATGAGAGAAACAGGACCTTGGTTGAACTCGTTTCCACATATTACCAGCAACTGGTCCACATGTCTGCACAATATTGCTATCTCCTAACATAACCTTGTAGGAAATAGAACCTGTGATCTCGAAATCATCCCCGAGATCCATTTCGGCTCATGAATTGTTATCACAATCTGCTACTGGAAACTTCTTCGAGGCACTTCTTGTCATGGTATTTCTTTTGAACCCTCTGGCTCCTCATCCTCTTTGCTTTAAGGTCAGAAATCTTAGTTTATGTGGATCCCCTTGCAACAACTCTGCTGGAGAAACACTTGAGTGGATTTGGTTGTGATTAGGTAACTAAAACAAAATCCTTGACATTTGAGTAAGGATACTGCCTTCACCTGCTTTCTTCATTAAAGACATGAAAGTTGGAATCGCTCTTTCAACACATACATTTGATGTGTGGTAAAGAGCCGAAGTAATGTTTCAATTGTAGATCGAGAATGCAGATTCTAGGTGACCGAGTGAAAAGGGGAGCAGAGGGCCTATATAGGTGGGTCCCCCCAGTTGGGCAGAGAGTAGATTTAATTCATTCAGGTGCGGAGGCGAAAGCCTCAAGGGATAAACCAATAGCGAAGCCCGTTAGAGGGTTTCACATGTACCAATAGAACTGGAGTTACATCCAGTTAACTAATATTTTGTACTTTATCTTAAACTCTTAACTCAGCTTGAACCATTCACACACAATCCAAAGCTTTTTCTAGTATCCCTTAGTTACTGAAGCTTTTTCAATGGTCATGGTTCAGTTGGAAGTTGTCGAAAATTAAGCATCCATCCCCTTAGACTGCTTATCTATGATGATCAGAAAACATGTGTCCATGAAAGATCTGCATAATCAATATGCAACCTGTGCTATAGCTTGATAAGCCACTCTCACCGATAATGCGATTCAAAACTTCATATCTCGATATTTCTACCTGATATATCAATGCATTGGTTGGCCAAACATCGAGGTCTGTGACCGCGCTCCACTAATCCCAGATGTCATCACCTCCACGGGTCTCGTTGGGTGCATTTCCATATTCGTTTAATTTGCCCTCACTTACTTGCCATAAACTCTTGCTATGCTCCTGGCCCTATCATTGGACAAGCACACATTGATGGAGTAGCGCTATATTATTTTTTTGGTATTTTGTATTAGTTTACCCTTGAGGCCCTGCCTCGTCTCTGAGTCATCACAACCAACTCACCATTCAGTTGGGTGCAGCCCTCTCGCCCATAAAGGGTGGGGGATACCAGCTGCACTTCCTCCTTGTCTTCTCAGCAGAAAGCTCTTGCTCACGTGTGAAAAGATAACTGATAAACATTGGCACATCTGTACACACATTCCATTATGTACGTATGGGCCCCAAACATGTGTTTTGGGTTCTGTGGCCTCAGCTTCCCCCGGATACAGAGTATTGCAGGAAGTTTTCAAGGCCTGGCGAGTCAAGCCTTGTCTCACCTTCTAGTTATAGGCGGACTATAATGAGAAGGACAACAGGTGGTGTTTTACCACCGCAGCTCGCTGCATGAAGATCAAAATGCTGGTGATGTTACCTGGTTAATCCAAAGCTAGTGCGAGCGTGCAATGTTTTAGCCACATGTTGGCTCCGTGTTCTTCCTCCTTCACTACACCCACCTTTCTTTGGAGATGGAGGGATATCAAGAAACGTGTCTGAAGGTCCATTCAAATAATCACAAAAGTGTCCCCTGTCCCATGTCGGGGGAGAACTCGATTAGGTGTCGAACTGTAAGGTTTAAGGTGAGTCCAGCTCAGGTACCCTGTCTAGGACAGTCACTTAGGATCGCCTGATCTTACTTCAGTCAGCTCAGGTTTTTCAGGTGTTCAATGGACATGTGTGGTAGAGCATGCAATACTAACTTGTCTGAAAAAAAGTTGTTTTCTGTTACTCTGCCACCTACTCCTGGTGATTGATCCGGTGTCACCTGCAGGCCCTCCACAAATGTTTTGCAGCAGCCCGGCAGCGGAGGAGGAGAAGATCTTGGCCTATCTGGTTGATCCTGAGTCAGAAGCTTCCCTCCTTTTATATGTTATAAAGAAGGATGAAGGGAAAACTGGGGATAGACGTCATTGCTGTTTTACTGAGAAATCTATGGTTTATGGTCGTTTTAATGTAAAGTTAACATCCTCTCATGTTCAGCTTACTTCATTAAAGTAAGTTTTAAAAAGCAAAAACATTGCTCTAGTATGAAACACATAATAAAAGGAACATTCGTCGTAAATTAAATACTTAATGATCCAATAAAAAGGAGAACTTGCTATTACAAAAGATGCTTGTCGTCACTTCCTGTGGAGGGAACATAACCCGGAAGAGGGTGGAGCCTGAGTTGGGAGTTGGCTGGGGCGGAAGCGAGGAAAAGCAGAAACAGGTCCAGTTAGCCCACTACCGACCAGACCGAGCGCCGAGACTGGACCAAGTCACAAGGAGATCACTTACCGAGACCCCGCATACACGTTCCTGTCAGTCGCAGCCATTTCCTACAAAGTTAATTCACTTTTACAAACTCGCTCTGCTAACAGCTGGCTAGCTCTGCTAACAGAGGTGACGGCAGCTAACTTTTGCTCTCTTTTCGTCTCGAACAGGTGAGAAGGTGTTTCATCTACGACTGTCGTGATCCGTCTGACTAATAAAGTTCTGCTCGGTCACCGGGGTCGTTAGACTTCGGCCTCGGTAGCAACACGGTTTTATCTCGGATTTTGATTTATAATCGATCCTGAAATCGTGAGGCGTTTCCGGCAAACGGAGCGCCGCTGTCGCCTGTCTTTGAACTTTCCTTATTTTAAAAGTGTTTAATACTAGTTAAGTTAATGTAGTTTCCGCTGTTGTACATGACGAAGTCGGAGCGAAGCATCCTGGGAACTCGGGTGTGTTTCAATCGACAACACGTCGTCATACTTGCTTTTAGTTTATCTGCGTATTTGTCCGCCGCGGTTTTTTTTAATTAAGGAAATCTTTTCTAGGTCAAGGTGAATGAACTCCTGGCTTTCATAAATGAATACATGAAGTCATTCACCTTGACCCAGAGTGAACGCAAGGGATACATTCATTCAAACACATTGGGTCACCGGCTCACCTTGACACATGTGTTCCACAGGGGTTAAAATACATAAGTATTTCCTTTATACACCTTAGTTGTCCATCAAATAAACATTATTTAAATGAATATTTACCCATAAAGGTACATCCACAAATTTCATTTGTGCCAGTCTGCTATAGAGGAAGTTTGTCCATCTTGTGTACAACAAGTTTTTGTTACCCAGACTATTCTGAAAAACACGCAAAAGAATTAACAATTTTATGTCGGCCGTCATGGATTCATTCTTGTCTAATGGTGAATTCATACCAAACCTGACTACCTGCATGACCTCCACCCCAAGTGGCAGCTGATGATTATATGTAAATATGCTGAAGAATCAAAATTTTATGTTTGCCGTGAACACCCTTATGGATCACATAATAATAAAAATAATCCGAAAGATAATCTCTGACACAGTCAGTTGTTGTCATACTCTTGCCTACAAACTGTGATGGGGCTGTCCAGGTGTAGTTCACTGGCTGAACTGATCAATGAAGATTCTGGACTTGTTAATATTGAAGTGAAGTTTGAAAAATTATGTTCATCAGCAGGACCAGTGTCATGGTCCCATTAGAAACTGCAATATCTTCATTTAGCTGAAGATTCACTGTGTTTCCCCTCATAGCAGCAGCAAACATGAGTGGAGGAATGAACAGCATTGATGCCGTGAAGAAGAAGATCAAGGTGCTTCAGACTCAGGCGGAGGAGGCTGATGAGAGAGCAGAGAAGCTCCAGCGACAGGTGGAGGAAGAGAAGAGGAGCAGAGAACAGGTATAACACACGTGTTATCTTGGGACATGTTTGTACTTCAGGTTCTTTTGACATATCTGGAATAACTAGTCTCTGGAATGTTGACCTGCATTGAAGGAGAATATGTTTAGTTCTTGGTGCAGTTCGTGCGTAGAGGTGCTCTACTGCTCTGTGAAGGTAGATTTTTTTTCTTTATTATTCACTTAAAGTTGCTTCAATCAAATTAAAAAAGCGAAGTGGCTACACCAACATCATCTCGCTGAATAGGAAGTCATGGACGCAATTAGGAGGTGGCAGTTTTGGTAAATGCAGTCCACAACCCCCTGTTGTGTAGTTAAAATATATACTGTACATATATAATCATGCACACAGATTCATAAACTGAGTAGATGGGTTACCAAAACATGCACATGAATCCACAGAGAAGTCACTTCCACTCAGGAAACTTCTAGGTAAGTTATTTACATCCATATACATATTGGTAATTTAAATGCTTTTTAAACACCGTTGTGCTTGTTCCGCGCCATTGTATTTGTTACCTGTGGAACATTTATATGGATGGTTGCGTGACACACGGAGCTGTAGGGGTTGTCAACTGTAAGTTGAATTAACAGCTTTTTTTGTCTAAAACATTCTGCTTTAGCCGATCATTCTGTGTAGAAGATGACGAGGAAAGAATTAAACTATTTGTCATGAATATATTTTCACAGTTAAACGGCACGTCCACTACGGTTTTTAGTAGCAGAAACTTACAGCTATTTATATTATTATTCAATTAAACTAATGATATGGTAATGTTTGCTCTCATGACTTCTCGTCATGCGGAATGAAGTGGATTCAACAAAAGACACCTGGAACGTCAATCATAAAAATATTTTTCCAGTGGTCGGCCTAATGCAATGATTGTCACTTTATGACACACAAGACTATTTGCACCATGTGTCAGCAGGGGATTGTCCGCCTTGTGATGGTGACCGCATCCACTGCTGTGACTTGCTTGTGGTGAAGATGTTTTCATCATCTGCACCTTAATTATTGTCCAACAAGATGCAGTATCTGTGTTCCTGTGGCTACATCTGGCCATTGACCTGTACCATCCCCTTTGAACAACTTGCCTCAAGATGAGACATTGAAAAATGATAAAGAAACGTCAACATAATGCCACTGATTTGAATGGTATCCATTTATCATTCAAATATGTCCGACCAATCAGGAAGCACCTGCCCACACATGAAACTTTATTTTAATTATTAAATCATAAGAAAAACCACTTCAAAACCATTTTCACTTAAATAAAAAACTACTTTTTACTTCTCCTGGGTATTGCTAGTGTGCTCGATTGTTTATCCTGCAATCAAGGTTTCTGTGTTGTCTGTCCAGAAAGGAATTTGTATGGAGCATGTTGACTCTGAGACCTCAAGTTCCAGTCTTTGGGTGCTTACTTCACTTGTGTGTGGCAGGCAGAGTCTGAGGTGGGCAACCTGAACCGCCGCCTGCAGCTGAGCGAGGAAAATCTGGACCGAGTCCAGGAGCGACTGACGACGTCGCTCAGCAAGCTGGAGGCCATGGAGAAGGTGGCGGATGACAGTGAGAGGTACATGATTTCTGCCTTCTTCTCGTCCTCCTTTCACAAAAGACCTCTCCTCCTCAGAGAGAAGAAGGTGATCGAGAACAGAGCACTGAAGGACGAGGAGAAGATGGAGTCGCTGGAGGTTCACCTCAGAGAGGCCAAACTCATCGAAGATGAAGCCAACCGCAAGTATGATGAGGTGAGTCCATTGCACCTACTTCTGAGGAGCTCTCGCCTTCTTCCTGGCAGCTCTGTGAAGACTTAACTGCACATGTGATTGACAGGTGGCCCGCAAGCTAGTGATGGTAGAGGGAGAACTGGAACGAGCTGAAGAAAAGGCACAGAAGTTTGAGAGGTCACACACCCACACACACAAACATACACACATGCGCACCTCGCTTCTGTGTCTTGCATCTGATGACACCACAGTGATGTCATGGCTTCAAATTCATGTTTTTTTTTTTTCATCTCCGCTGCTGCTGCATGCGCTGCTACACACTGCCTTACCTCCGACCAACAGTAAAGTTCGGATGTTGGAGGATCAGCTTGGATCTTATGACCAGTCGCTAAAGTCCCTGCAGGCTTCTGAGGACAAGGTACTCGCAGTCACATGACCGTAGACTGACACTTCATCCTCCAGCCATCATCTGTTCATGCCACATTGTTTTAGTCGTCCAGGTGCCTTATCATGGTCATAGAAGTCAAGTGAGCCTTTGAAACAAAGCATCACTCATTTAGATGTGCAATGGCATAAAAACTCAATGATCACTGCTGCTGCTTCCTTTGACCTCTGACCTTCCACTGCTGCTTAAGCTCCTCCTCCAGCTGCTGCTCGGTTTGACTCAAGCATGCTACGCGTGCACACACAAATACACAAATACACATGCACACACAAATGCACATGCACACACATAAATATACACACACGACCGCTGAGGTGACCGTCGCCTCACTGGTCTGACGGTGAGTGTTGTGGTCTGCAGCAAGGTTCGGAATTTGGAGGAGGAGCTGAAAGCTGTGTCCACGAGCTCCAAATCTCTGGAAGCTCAGGCTGAGAAGGTAGGAGAGGTCAGAGGTCAGATGTGATGTTACTCCTCTGTTGCTCTGACCAGTGTTCGTCTGTCTGTCTGTGTGTGACAGTATTCTTTGAAGGAGGACCGCTACGAGGAGGAGATCAAGAGCCTGGTTAACAAATTGAAGGAGGTGAGGACAATGGGTTTGATTAAGTCGTGGAGCTCTTGCACTGACGATGTCATGCACTGTAAGTCGCTCGTCTGTGTCACTAATCTTTCATGTCCTGCAGGCCGAGTGCAGAGCAGAGTCTGGAGAACGCACCGTAACCAAACTGGAGAAAACCATTGACGACCTGGAAGGTGAGATCAACAGTGTGGAATTAGAGGTGTAAGTGAGAGAGAGCTAAGGAGGTGTAGAGAGTTTGTAGAGCAGGAGACGGCAAGGAGAAGAGGGTGAAAGGATGAAGAGGGAGGATCAGAAGCAGGTGTTCAGGGAGAAAGAGAAGTTGATAGATGAGAGGTGAAGGTGTTCTAGATGAGGCAAGGCGCACGGGTGAAGGTCCTCGCTGACTCCACTTTGTCTCCTCAGAAAATTTGTCTAAAGTCCGGAACACCAACACGGAGCTGCAGGCGACTCTTAACCAGACCATGGAGGAGCTCAACTCCTGCTGAACCTCCTTACCCCCCCTAGATATGTGGCCAAAACATTCCTGCTGCACCAGACCCTCCTCTGGCTGTGAGGTGTCTGCCCCTTTCTTCTCCATGTCCTCATGGAGGTCCCGGTCCCCACCCCTCTTCTTCAGCCTAGAGGTGTTGCTGCCTCGCCTGCTGATCCCTGCTCGCACACATTCCTTCTTATTTCCTCTGCTCCACTTATCGTGGAGGTGCTTGAGGCTCGTGTCAATGAGGAATTCTAACCATTGCTCACATTCCCTTGTTAACTAACGACCCACTAACTGTTTGTCGCCATAGTTACTACCAGTAATCCAATGTGCATGATCATGTGTCAGGGGGCATGTTCTAAGTGATCAGCCAATCACAGAGAGTCATTCCACAAACGGGAGCAGGAACGTGCTCTTTTTTGTTTTCGTTTTTTTTTTTTACTGCTGACCTTTGATCTGTTTAATAAATAAAGTTTAAAATGTTTCAAATTGGTAACTGGTGATCATTGATGTCCTGATGAGATTAAAAAATGCTGTCACTTCACTAAAGACCAGTCATGTGTCCAGAGAGACATGTGATGGGACCAGAGGGAGAAGAAATGCTCCTGCTTAGGTGTGTGTGAAGAGGATTTTATTGTCACATGTGTCCGTCATTCAGTCACATGGCTGACGGGTGTCAGGACCGGTCCAACTTCTCTCCTGGTGTGTGTCTCTGTGCTTCTCTAGCCAGTGTCAGGATGGGTCTCAGCTGCTCCTCCAGTGAGGCGGCGTCTCCCTCATTAGTGATGATCCAGTCGAACTCCACGCCGAGGTCCAGCCCGCACTCGGACTCTGCATCATCCACGCCTGAGGAGCAGGAGTTAAAGTAAGTGAAGATACTGGTTGAAAATATGTCGCACACCTTCTGTGAAGCTCCACCCCCTCTGAGCTCTGGTGACCTCTGAACTCTGGACCCTTACACATTTGGTTTGAACGGGGTATCTGGTCCGGAACCAATTCAGGTCTGACAACCGCCGGGCGTCACTCACCACCTGAGGGAACACATGGGTCTTCAGTCCGTACAGACCATTATACCCATCACCCGAGTCTCACCCACACAGGCTGTATCGCCCCCCTGGTTGCCAGGTGACAAAAGAACCCTGGGTCCTGTAGGCGTCTCTCTTCTCCCCACCGGATCATGTCGGCCCGGTACCGTTCCTTATAGGCACCTGGTCCCAGAAGCTGCTCTAGGTCCAGATCGTGGTCCTACAAACGGTTGTAGTAGTTTAACACGCTGATGAAGGCGTTGTCATGGTGACGGACCCACCTGAGCGTACTGGTGTTTTAGGGGTCCAGAGAGACGTAGCACGCAGCAGACGTCCGGTCCTAGTCTGTAGGACGAGAGTCAGCGTTAGTCTTTTGGTCTTGGACTGGGCGACCTGGAGAGGACCCCTGACACGACGCTGTCTCGGTTCTAATCATTTACTGTGACATGCAACAAATAAAGTTACCGATTCTGGATCAGATCCGTCACATAATCTTTCCCGGACTTTCGTTTGCCACTGAAAACCAAAACCAACTTGGGTTCGGAACCGCAGATCTCCATGGCGTTGCAGGGGACAGATGAGGAGTTGGTCTCGAACCTGTAACTTCCAAGTGTCACGCCACAGCACCGGTACCGTAACTGTCCGAGTTAAAGGAAAAACACTTCTCACTGGTCTCTGCCCGAGCGGGTTGAAACAAAGTTGACCGTTTTTGATAGTCTCAGTTTGGTTTGATGTTGAGGTGTGACGATGACTGACAGGTGTCAGGGAGAGGAAATAGCCGGAATAAAGTCGCAATATTCTTGTAGGTCGCTGTGCTCTACACATTACGGTTACACGCTCACAGCTCAGCAGCGACGTCACGCGCGGACGGAACCATTATAACTGCTCGAGGAGTGTTTGTTGAAGTGAGCGACAACAAGTATAAACATTTGAAGTTAAGCTGAGTGCACGTAATTCACGGTAGAAAAATAAGTTGTGTATTCAATTAACAGTGATTACGTTTGATTTTCGGCGTATGGTAGTCAATCCCTGATGACGTCACGCTCGAGCGCGCGCAGAAGAGGATGCGCGCCCCCGTGTGAACCAACTCCGGTGGTTCCTCCTGGGTCAAAGGTTTTCAAACATGGCGGCGACGATGTTTTGCAGAAAGTTCGTTCAAACTTCACTAAAGGGGGTGAGCGTTCCGTAATGTAGTGACATGAAGACGCGTGAAGAGTTCAGAGTCTCAGCTCGAGCGCCAGTCTTGTTAAGAATCGGTTTTGACGGTTTTAACCTTTTACCTACTTTCTTTTAATTGATGAATTGCGCATGCGCTTATTGTCCTAATACAGCTAATTTATTTTCTGAATATTTCAACTTAACTGTGGTCACCTAACTGTCGGGGTTTAAATATGATTATTAAATAATACATTTCACAAAGGGCCACATTAAAATGTAGTGATTTGTTTTGTGTTGTCTTCATCTTCTAATGGGATCTGCGGCTGTCATTGAGTCTGTCTTTGGTTAACTATTGATTTATAGCATCATAAACCTGTCGTCTTTGACAATTACATACATTATGAGCCTAACCGCTAAAATGACATGTTTTTATTTATTTTTATAGAGCGCTTTTCCAGACCAGGATAACAAAGCGCTTAAACAATCAAAACAATACTCAATAAAAGATATACTTAAAAGATCAAGATAATACTGCGAACAACACAGGAGTTCCAGAAAATCAAGGAAAAGCCTGCACAAATAAATAGGTCTTAAGATGGAGTCTACTGACTCCTTCAAGAAACATCTTATATCAATTACTTACTTACATTTAAATGATCTGTAACCTATTAACTGGTGAAAATAATTAATAATAACGAAAACCAATAAAATAACAAAAAAAGTGTATTTTAAACAGTACTGATTATGAACTTGATAATCAAGTTTTATCCCAAGTATTAAAAGGAAGATTACATTCTCTACATTTGGAAGCAGGAAGTTTATTTCCTGCATCTAAATGGCGTTTAGGAATATTACCGCCAAGTTGCGCGAGAAACCTGAATTGAAGCGCGGTTCAAAACCGGAGAAACCTGAACTACGGATAACTTGAATGCCGTACAATGTCGGCGCTGTTGTGGTAAAATGTTGTTAAGTTAACCTAACCCAATGTCTCAGTGTTGTGTATTGGTGATGTACTGAAAGATAGAAGCCTAGACCCGCCTAATGTTGCTTTTAATGGCCTGGTTCCTTAAATAGAAAGAAATAATTTTAGGAGTATTTAATTAGCAAACATAAGCATGAAAATTCTGAAGTGTGGTGTGGGAATATGTCCCCCAGAGCTTCTAAAGATGTTGATGTAAAACCAGACGACTAAAGGTTTTGAGTCTCTGGTCGACCGTTATGAAGCTTCATCTGTCGCCGCTCCTGCTCATGTTGTCTTCTGTGTCTCAGTCACAGCTGCACTGCTCAGCGGCACTACGGACGGCTCCTCAGGCCGTCCATTTCCCTCCGTCTGCCGGCGTCATGCTGCCGCCTGGAAGTTTCAAAAACAAGGTGGCGCTCATCACTGGAGGAGGGACCGGACTGGGTCGTGCCATGACCACCACGCTGTCCCACCTCGGAGCGCAGTGTGTGATTGCCAGCAGGTCAGAACACTAGGGGGCGTGTATTGGAAAGAATCTGGTGATACGATGCCTGGCACAATACAGGGACAACTATTCGCTATATAGTGATGTATTGTGATACTGCGATATTGCAATATTGTGATAGACTAAATAGATGTCCAAACATCAACTTTAATCTTCTCAAGGCAACTGTATCCTGCCGTCCTCAGTAAACGACCAGTAAACGGGATTTTGCAAAATTAACCCTAACCCTTTAGCTGCGTAGGACGGAATGGCCAGAGCCTTCTAGTGGACGGAAGTTTAATTGCAACAGGAAAATAAAAAACGCTGCAATATTTGAGTTAATTATAAATTGTAAAATTCTAATTATTTAATTTTAGCCACACTTAACTGAACTGTATACTTGGTTTAAAAATAAAATGATTTGAAAGCAAAAAAAAAATCAGCAGGTAGACAAAAAGGAATCAGGTATGTTTTGGAGTCACACGTCGTGTACTTGACTTGTTAGTCCCTGACAACACGAGACATGATGTGTTCACAAACACTCACATGATGATTGATTTCAGGAAGCTGGACGTTCTGCAGCAGACTGCACAAGAGATCAGCTCGGAGACTGGCAACAAGGTGAGCACCTGGACCTGGAGTTCTGATGCTTTAAGTCTCAGTGTGACTGCTCTGTAGGTTCATGCCGTCCAGTGTGACGTCAGAGACCCGAAAGCTGTCACTGCCGCCATCGACCAGATAGAGAGTCTCAGTGGCCTGCCTGATGTGAGACGCACACACACATTCACATACACGCACAGACTTTGATGACATCACAGCCGGTCTCTGCAGGTGATTATCAACAACGCCGCAGGAAACTTCATTTCTCCATCAGAACGTCTGTCACCGAACGCCTGGAAGACCATCACTGACATCGTTCTGAACGGAACGGCCTACGTGACCCTGGAGCTTGGCAAGAGGCTAATCAAATGCCAGAGAGGTCAGAGGTCACTACTTGATAGTAATAAACCACACGTGACGTTGGAGATGGTATTTGTGTTTATGCTTGTGCAGGCGCCTCCTTCCTCGCCATCACCACTATCTATGCCGAGTCTGGTTCTGGTTTTGTGGTCCCGAGTGCATCAGCAAAGGCCGGCGTGGAAGCTCTTCACAAGTCAGTGTGACCTTCGACCTCTGGCTGCTTCTTATCCCATAATTACCTTGATCTGTTTCCAGGTCTCTGGCTGCAGAGTGGGGGCGCTATGGGCTCCGCTTTAACATCATCCAGCCAGGACCCATCCAGACCAAGGTGATGAAGAGAATGTTGATGATGAAGATGAAGAGAAAAGTGATGATTATGTTGATGAAGATAATATTTATAATGTTTTTGATAAAGATAATAGTGATGATGGCCATGGTATGGTTGATGAAGATAATATTTATGATAAAGATAGTTATGATGATGTTTTTGGTGAAGATAATTGTGTTGATGGCAACGTTGTTGTCGATGATGATGCTGTTGATAATGTTGAGGAAGATAATACTATAACAACGATGATATTTTTGGTAAAGAAAATAGTGCTGATGATAATGGTGATAATGAAAATGATGATGATGAAGATAATGGTGATGATGATAAAGACACTTGTGTGTTCAGGGCGCCTTCAGTCGTCTGGACCCGACCGGACAGTTTGCTGATCAGATGCTGAAGCGGATGCCGACGGGACGTTTCGGGACACCGCAGGAAATCGCTAACCTAGCGGCGTACATGACCAGCGACTTCAGCACGTGGATGTCTGGAGCGGTGAGTGACTGTGGTGGTTCTGCAGCTGTGATGTCACATCAGAGTCTCTGCAGGTGGTGCGCCTGGATGGAGGCGAGTACGTGATGATGGCGGGGGAGTTCAACTCTCTGCAGGCGGTGAGTCTCAAGTCTCTTCCTGCTTGTGATCAGCTGATCAGTGATGTCATCGCTGCAGGTTCCTCAGGACCAGTGGGATCTGCTGGAGAAGATGATCAAGGCAACTAAGGGGTCCTGAACAGATGCCTCATGTGATGTGTCTACAATCTGTGTGGTCATGTGACCAAAGTGTGAATGTCACAACTATCTGTTTGAACAACAGCGCATTAAAGTCTGTCACTCAACCGAGTTTATGTTGTTATGTGACTCCGCCACCAGGTGGCAGCAGCAACAGCAGGTTTGGAGGGAGGATGCTGTCAAATGATGTTGTCATGGAGACACTTTATTCATGCACAATGACAGGTGAATGTATTAGTGTATGTTGATGCTCTGACAGCGAGTGATGAGCATCACGACAAGTTTCTGCAGAATCTCTGATCTCATCTTACTGCTCTGAAGAACCTCCTCATAGTTGACCTTGTCCTCACACCTGTAGTCCAGAGACACCTGCAAACACACACAAACGCACACCTGTTACAAACGCTCACATTACAAACCTACACAGACCTGCATTCATTTGTTACAAGGCGTCACAAACCTGCACACATTTCAAAGGACAACATTGTAGTGTAGTAGACAGTTTAACATCTCACCCACTACAGGCCCTCCTGACTATTTAATATTGTAGTTTTTACCACTGTAGTGTACATTTAAAAAATAATTATTTAACATTTTTAAAAACATTTTAATAATTA
Organism: Callionymus lyra; assembly: GCF_982586985.1. NCBI lineage: Eukaryota > Metazoa > Chordata > Actinopteri > Syngnathiformes > Callionymidae > Callionymus > Callionymus lyra. The sequence continues at coordinate 4,621,559 of NC_141834.1, forward strand.
TGCAGAAACAGTTTCAAACTTTCGTTTGTATATGTTGCTATGACAACAAAAGACTACCCTACAAACCTGCACTAATACCTGTTACCTATGTGCCCACCTTATTACCATCACAATGATCTTCACACCCACATTACAAACACCACACACACGTTACAGACCTACACCTTGAGAGAAGGATTCTTCAGGTTGTTATTAATTTCTCAAAAAGTCTACATTCAAATATTATTTGAAATCTTAAAAACATTTTAAAGATCTGAGACGATAATGAAGGCAGATGGAACCTTGCTTTTTATTTGAAAGTGGGGAGTTTATTTCCTCCTGAATGGTGTTTGGAGAATTTAGTTTAAAATTTAGCTCCAAATCTGATGCTGAAACCCAAACAACTTAAAGGTTGACAGCAGAATGATGTTAAGTTATGCTGACTCGACCACATGCTGTTGTCTAGTATACCTGTGTGAGTAGTACATTGTGATGAAAGACCCGCCTTACGTTGCTTCTGATTGGTTGATATTGCGTCGTGCCTACTGTGATTGGATACGCAAAAGGACTAAAGTTTTTTTTTATCATTAGTTTTCGAACCTCATGGATAACAATGATCTGGATGAATGATATTCTGTTATACACCTGGACAATACCCGATAATTACCTGCACACTGACAAGTGTTACACACCTGGGCACACACACACCTGTTACACACCACAGACACACAGGTACTAACCATGTTGGTGATGAGGGACAGACCGAGGACTCGTAGGCCGCAGTGTTTGGCCACCGTCACTTCAGGAACGGCGCTCATTCCTGTTGGACACATCTGTGGTCACCAGGTGTTTGATAGAGGTCAGGTGTGGTCACATGACCTCCATCGCTCTCTCACCGACAGAGTCACATCCGAGGATCTGCAGCATCCGGGCCTCTGCGACGGTTTCAAAGTTGGGCCCGCTGACCATGCAGTAGACTCCCTGTTTGATGAAGCCAGCGCAGCCCAACTCCGTGCTCACCTGCACCGCCAGGCGCCGCAGGTCCTTGCAATAGGCGTCTGACATGCAGGGGAACCGGATCCCGAACCTGCACACAGTCCATTGGTCACATGCTCCGTGTTCTGGTCCGTCCTCCATCTCTTCTCCATCATCACTGTCACCATTTCATCACTTCTCCATCACCCCTTTTACCAATGCTCAATCACTTCCATACCTTTAATTACTTCTCCATCACTACTTCACCACTCCTAATCAATCTGTCATCACTTCTCTGTCACTCCTCCATTTACTGTATTTTTTATCACTTCTCCATCACTTTCATCTATGATCTATCACCCCTTCATCACTCCAATCACTTCAATTACTTCTCTGTTACTACTTCATCACTCCAGATCACACCGTCATCACTATCCATCACTTCCTAAATCCCTCATCACTTCTTCAATATTCCCCCAACAATCCATCACTTCACGTTCACTCCTTCATCACTACTCAGTTAATCCCACTCCTCGATCACTTCCTTTACACTTCCTATAATTTTCATCCCTCCATCGTCACTTTCATTCCTCCTCCATCAGTCTATCATCATGTTCAGTACTCATCCGTCAATTTATCACCACTTTCTTCAATTCTTCGTCACTCCTTCAACATCCTGTCATCCCTCCCTCACCTCTCATCGTTGGGTCCACAGAGTGGATGTTGTCCAGCAAAGCCCGGTAAGTTGATGTGATCTTTGACGATCATGATGTCGCCAACCTTGAAGTCAGAGCAGAGTCCTCCGGATACATGGGTGACCAGAATGATCTCCACACCCATCAGCTTGAAGATCCTCACCGGGAAGGTCACCTGAGGTCAAGCGGATTAAATCCCAGTTCTACAGTGAGCCGTTATGTGTCACTGCAGAGACACATATGGTTAGCTGTTAACCAGCTAACTGTTTTGAGCTCACCTGGCACAGAGAGTAGCCCTCATGCAGATGAAAATGTCCCTTCATGAAGACGCAAGGCGTGTCCTCGATCAGCCCGAACACCAGGCAGCCCTCATGACCCTTTACTGTAGGACAGCAATGATGGCATTGCTTCAAGGAGGAGAGTGAACAGGACTGACTCACCGGTGCTGACAGGGAAGTTGGGAATGTCCTGATACTTGATGATCTGCTTGTTGGTGGCGCTGTCGGCCAGAAGACCCAGTCCTGACCCGCAAATGACCGCCACCCTTGGGCGATGGCTCGTCTGATCCAGGAGCCACTCGGTGGTCCGCTGGTAGTCGTCGAAGGAGCAGCAGCTGGAGAACGACATGTGATGACGTGACTGACAGCTCACCTGACACGGACACAGTTGTTGCTGACTCACTTTCTTACCTACCAACTCATTCACCAACTTATACATATGACTTACCCTGGACTGACACAAAGTGCATTATAACTGTCTACTTCTTGAGTCTTTTACTCCAAAACAGGTGTCACAAGTGAACATTTCAATGTTGAACGGAAATAGAGTCCGTCCTGAAGTTAAAGAGTATGTGTGTGGCTGCGGACGCAGGGTTTGGTTCTGCTGACAACCAGTGGAGGGAAAGACAAACCACAGCCAAACCACTCACCATCCCTAAAGGATGGGCATCCAGAAACTACAAACAACGCTAATGTCAGCAGAGCACCAAGCAAACCTCCAAAGTACAGACTGGCAAGTTTTCCATGCAATATTTAAACTTCTTGCTCTGGCAGCTGGTTGGTCACAAACTGATAAAGCATCGCAGCTGGCCCTATGTCTGACAGATGATGCATTGGCATGTTTACTGTTGTTCAGTCTGGAAGAGAGAACTGACTACTATGAGCTTGTTGAGGCTTTGCAGAGATAACTTGGACATTGTGACCAGCCCAGTGTCCTGGGATCAGAACTTGCCAACAGACCTTAACAAGCTAGGGAACCTCTTTGTGAGCTAACGAATGACATTGAGAGTCTGGACAGGAGGGCCTAGACCAACGTGCCCCCCCGAAATGCAGACAGAGCTTTCTTGTAATCAGTTCATCCAAGTGCAACACAACATAGCAAGAACAGAGATTCCACTTAAACTAGACACAGGTGATCTTACTGAATGAATGGTTGGTTGGACCCAAGTTGGAAAACTCTTCCATGCCCTAGTCACCAATAACAAAACTACATGCACTGCTCTTGTCGACAAACATTCTACTGTTATCCTGGTGAGTACACTACTGGTGTTGTTCCAATAGGTGTAGACATGATGAACTCGCTCCCATGCTTGGACAGTGGAGAGTCAGTCTTAACGTTGCAGGGCTAGCTGTGGATGTCCTTGTCTGTTTCGCGCAGGTACATGATGCATATATATATATATATATATATATATATATATATATATTGGGACTTGATTTTTTGCTGTGCAGTGTCAACTTGACCTCGGGGAGAAACTTTCCGGGAAAGGGAACTAAATATTCAAATCATTAACTGACTTGCTATTTACTAGCGTACTGATTTCATCACTTTCGGACTTGATTTACAGAATATTTCTTTGAGGTATTTACCAATTGACAATTTGACTTATTGCCTTTTTTATTAACCCACTGACTCATTTATTTACTTATTCTTTGACTTGACTACGGATGACACAGCAGGTCTCTCTAGTCATATGACTCTAGCTCTGAATGCTTATCAGCCAGCAAGCTGGTAAATGCTGCTTTTTCTAGTAAGTTGCAAAAAGACTACCCAACCATGCTTAGAAGGGTGAATAGGCTCTCCTGTAGCTCTGACAATTACCCCATTTGTGTCAATGTTGTGGTACTACAACAGCGACTAGTAAATCAGGTTTAGTTAACCCGCCAAAAAAGCTGAGTCAGTAGTAAATTGACTGGAAAACTCGAGTGGACTTCAACATGTCTAGCTTTTGTTGCTGGTTTTCACCACTTCATCGACTAAAATCAAAATTAAGTCAAAGACAATAAGTTCTCACCATTTTCCCTTCGCGTGCATCGTTGCAAGCGTCCACAGAAACCTGCTGCACTGTGATTGGCTGCAGCTCAATAAATAGGGACGAGGTCATCAACCCATGCGACCTTTCAACTGCAGGAAACCTGGCGACTAATGTAAAGAGAATTAAAGAGATAGTTCACCAAAAAGTCCAATGTTCTAATGGTTGGGATGAGTAATCGGTTCCTTTTTATAGTTATAGTTATAAACATTTAAGTTCATTTTAATGGGGCAACTGGAGCTCAGAGGTCTTCATTTCCACCCAAATATATTGCGAGGGCTCCTACTGTAGACAGTAGACTGGGAACTCTCACAATACCCAAAAGTACTTCCTGTCAGTGTAGGATGTTGGTCTAGCAGCTAGCATAGCAGCGCCCGCTCAAAACAAGCTTAAAATATAGACGTTTTTCTGGAACAATTCCTTTTGTCGAGGCTTCAATACAAGATGAACGTTAAGGACGAGCACCATGGAGGTATTGAGTTGTTTTTAAGTGTCTTTTTGGAAGAAGATGAAAACTAAGGCAATCGATCATACGTACTACAATAGCATGGCCATTTCTGTCAATAACTAAAAATACAGATTACACTGAAAATAATCCCAACCCTTGGTCGACAAGAGGGGGAGTAGAAAATGAGTGTAGTTTGAATTTTGGGTGAACTATCACTTTAACAGTTTTAACGGCCTGTTAAGAGCCATTTCGTGACACTTGTTGACTGGAGCTGAACCAGAGGAGTATCTCTCCTAGTAAACCAGGGTCGCAGTGGACCAGAGTCCAATCCAAAGGGGTGGGAAGTTCAGCAACCTCATATGGTCTGAATGTTGCTATGGCGACTCAAGAGAGTGTGGACTTTTATCACACAAACACCCCCCCACACACAGTGGCCGTGAGCTGGTTCTGGACAAAAGTGCCTGTTAAGCATAAAAATAATTTTTGTGTCCTTTTTTTTTGTTTTTTGGAAGACAGATGGAAGAAGAGAAGAATTGAACTTGTTTAACTAGGTTATACTAGTCATTATATTTATTAAAAGTGTGGTTGTCTGTGTGTTTTCTGTATCTGTGTGTGAGTCTCTCTGTGTCTGTTTGAGTGTATCTGTGCATGTGTCAGTATGTGTTTCTATGGATCCCTTTTTTGTGCCTTTCCGAGTGTTTCTGAATGGTTTCAGTCCAGTTTGGTTCGGAATAGTTAAGGCCACCACGCGTATACAGTGCTGCCGCCACTAAAATAATGGATAAAAAGGACATGGATATCCAGAGTCCAAATAAAATTGTTGCTATCACAAAGGAGGCAAATGCAGACATGTTAGCTCAAACCTTTTTTAAAGTACACTGTTCAAATAATATTTGTGAGGAAAGTAAAAGAGGAAGTAAAAGAGAAGCTTATGCAAATCAATGAAAATAAAAAGGAAATAATCATATAAATGTAGCAGGTAAAGACAAAATATCCCACTGAGCAAATGTTGAATTAAAGCAAGTTTGAAACAGGAAATAAGTGAAGCACAAGTGAACCAAGAAAGTATGATGTAAGAATGTTTTCTAAACTTGAAGAAGGGCATCAGATACAAACTATTCACAGATGTCGGAGCTATATGGAGAGGCAGATCTAGAATTTATTATTTAAAAAGTTAAGGGGGGAAATAAGTAATTTAGAAAAAAATGATTGAAATAGTGCTTTAAATTCTCAGCAGAAAAAAAAAGATTTAATACTGTATTTTAATTAATAAATGGAAGTAACTTAAAACTGAAATCATATAACCAAGAACTGGAACAAGTGTAACAATATAAAGTTAACATAAACGCGTACTACATAATTATTGATTAACTGTCAGTAAAAACGTTGTTGTTAGCAGTCCAGTGGGTGAAGTATAACCAAGAAAAACAGTTGTTTGCTCAAACTTAAGATCATCACTTGTGATTTTAGAAAATGGACGGTCAGGACTTGAAATACAACAAACATGATTTAGAATACAAATGGCAGGCTTAATGATTATTCGCTGGAAATATTGAAGGTGGGGCTCTCTGTGACAGTACATTTTTATCTGCCTATACCATGCAAAGGAACAATTGAAATTAGTGGTCTAAACTAAATATTTTTTCGTGTAGAAATCAACACTTTGACAGCCAATGTTAATAATATGCTCCTTGTTCAGATAAAAGACGGAAATAAAGAAAAGACACAATGTACTATGACGTACTGGTATAATAAAATGAATGAAATAATAATGAAGTTAAGATGATGAAATAAATAAACATGGCCAAGTCGGCGGAAGGTCGCCCTCTAGCGGCCATAATCCACTGCATTTGAGCCAAAATACTTCCAATCCATATAACACCGTTTGTTAACGGACACAAAACAATTTCCCGAAGGTGACCTCCAATGGAATCAATAAAGTTTTATCAATCTAAATATCTAGCCCTATACATATTTGAAAAGCCTTTGTCGGGCTGTAAATCATGGGACATTGAAAGAGAAGTTTGGAAGAGACATTGAGGTGTTTTTGTAAAACCATGTGTACGTTCAATGATTGTTTCAACTTGTTCTACTGAAGTGTGCCGTTTATTTTATCTCACTTTAGGGTTGTTCTAGGCAATCACATGAAAATGTCTGTGGCATCTTCGTGTTGAAGGTAATATGATTTTGTCATTTTAACTCATTTGTAGATGAGTAACGTGTATTTATTGTTTTTTAATGTATGCCCTGTGTACTCTTTCGGATGCTTCCTTTGACTTTACCATTTTAAGTTCACCTTATCGTTCAATTTATTCTGTACATCTATTAGACGATTCATCAGCATACATCTCTGCCCATGAGTGACCATATAGTTATAGTAGGAGTTAAAACAATATATTTTATTTTCCTTTGTTAGTTGAAGAGTTTTTGCAGGCATGTGACAGATGCCGTTACTCATCCTAACATAACTGTAACGAGAAATATAGTCGATCTTATCAGATCCTTACAGATGAAACGCTGTAGATAAAGAGGATTTTGCAGTGATCATTGATTTAATTTTCGGGGCATGTGGAGGACAGAGCCTCGGCTGGTTCCGGAGCAAATGTTCAATATTAAACTATTTTAACTGTGAATATCTAAATGATCCGACATAAACTGGAAGCAGATAAACACACAAAACAAACACTTCACAGGAGGAGAGATCTCACAGTCCTAACTATCACCTGCTGACAAAAACATCGAACACATTTTTGAGGAAACATCTGAGTTAGGAAATATACCTGAAGATAGTTTATATAGTTTTATTTAGCGACTATATTCTTATTTTTTAATATTATTCAATAAACATTCATGTGGAAAGAACGTGTTATCAAATGAGTCAATTTACATCAATAAATAACAGTCATGAACATAATTTGGATTTTAAACCTTGTAATTTTTTTGTGCATTCTTGACTTTACACAAACTCTACACATTCTCAGGGAGCAGGAGTATCGAGCACAAGATCAGAGCTACTAAAATATTGATTAATGCCAAAATCCTGTAATCTTTACACACAATTTCGTTCTGCTCATGCTTCATGATTGAGACCCACTGTGTTTTTTGATTTCTTTGAAGGATATTTTTCTTTGGATCTTCTGGAAATACGCATAGTAACACCTATTATGTAGGTCAGGTAATTTCCTAAGGACCTGAGAGAGTAGCTAGATGGGCCTGAGGGAGCAGGTAGCTGTCTCTAAAGTAAGGTCTTGAGAATGCAGGTTGAGGGGCCTGAGATTGCAGCTGTGCAACCAGACCGTTAAGGGTTAAATAGACGCTGTATCCAGCAGCATGCTCCATGATTCTGACTGCACCCCGCAGTGGTAAAGCCTTGTCACATGGCGCTCGACACCTTGCAAGCTCTAGCCACGCATGGAATGCAGCTCTGGTCAGGGAAGAGGAACTCTTGACCCACTTCACTGAGGGAGAAGTACAAATTACCCTCCTGTGCACCCCACCATGAGCTGACGAAGGTCAGATCTGAGACACAGGAAGTGATGATACAGCAGGAAGTAAGCGTGAGACAACTACAGACATGGTCAGCTGATCGGTTCTGTCTTGTGTGTGTGTGCGCTGTGAGGCGAATGGAAAGCGTGGACAGAAAGAGTGGCTTCAGGGAATATGAGGAAAGGAAAAGTATGTGGTGACCAGAAGAGTAAAGGGAAACATCCTCAGCATCTAAAGGTCTCTTTTCATCATCTTTGAGTGTGTGCGTGAGATCACACTGACCTATTACATTAGCCGTGTTTCACTTGAATGGTTTGATAGACAACCTTAGGCACTCTGTTTTGGACCAAGAGAGATCGGGTCTACATCCTGAAAGAGCAGTAGAGTCCACCTGCAGACAAAAGGGGTGTCAGCTAGCCACAGTGATGTCCAAGTGACGATGGGTGTTTTACTGTAGTGTTCTTTCTCCTTAAGACGGTCAGGTGACCTCAGGACATCCAATGAAAGGATGTCGGTGCCAGTGCTGCATCCTGCATTGCAAAAATGTGGAACCATTGTTCCCTAAGCAACAATGCTGTGACATGGTGTAGGTCTGGATGCTCACTGGAGTCTGGACTCACACAAGACCTCATCAAGTCAGTGTCAGTTCTAGAACATGTCTTCAGGTCACAATGACATATACCAGCATCCCTGGAACACATCGATGATGTCAGGGATAAGAAACTGAATCACATGTGAACAGCACTTCCTTTTGAGTCTAGGTGGAGACACCGAGTTCCTGGGTTCAGCTTAGACTGGACGAGTCCAGGCCACGACTTGGTCAGGCACTCGCCCGAAAACGACACATGTGAACAAGTCAAACCCAAATCACTCAAGAGTCAAACTGAAGTCTTGTTAAAGAATTAACTTACCTGCACTATAGTAGGAAGACAAGAGGAGGAGCAGCAGTGATGAAGACACGATCTTCAGAGAAACTGACAGGAATCACAGCAGCCTTTCCAGGTTAGTGAAAGGAGGAGGAGTCTCCATTTGTCTGTGTGATGCTGTTTTGTGATAACGTCAGGTAACACTCTCACACAAAACCGACTGACAACTTATCAGCTGTCAGAGGAGCCAGGTTATACAGTGTCACACGACTGCTGATGAACTGATGAGATGTTTTAAATCGTTTTTTTTAATTATTTATTTGATAAAATATGAATAAACTTCTCAAAAACACCATCTCAGCTCTAAGAAGAGTCATTTGTCAAAAGTGGTTTGCAGGTCATAAATGAGTCAGCAGTCACCTGTGAGTCACAAGTCATTTAAAAGTCATGAGCCGCTTGGGAGTCTCAAGTCATCTGTGAGTCACACGTGAGCCTCAAGTGCCATGTGAATCACGAGTCATCTGTGATAGACAAGTCTTCAGATCCAAATCTGGTCCATTGTCCGGTGAACTTATCCACCCAAGACTACTCGGCTCCCGACAGTCTTGTGCCTTATGATATTTCCCAGCTGGTTGTGTCCTGTGGAGGCGAGTGGACGACATGAGCGTGGGTGGGACGGGCAGGAGGAGCTGGAGGACGCCTGGAAACAAAAGAACAAGCTGACTTATGCCAAATTCACAGGGCCCCATGATGGCTGTCCCTGATCGTGTAGGTTCAATTGTTGTCAAGAAAAGATACATGAAGCTGCTACAACACCGTGATTACTTGATTTCTTGTTTTTGAGCAACACAATTATGTTTCTAATACACCTTACTTCTCTGTAGATTTGTTTGTGCTTAAGTCACCTGTGTGATGGTGCTGCAGGTCTGCCTCCGGAGCCGTGCGCCTGCTGGAGGGGTGGGGGCAGCACCAACGGCTTCCTGGGGACAACAGGTTTGCCTGGAGCAGAAATCTGCAAGAGCAAAGGTTGAGAAAGGGGATGAAGATGATGTAGAAAAGGAAGGTGATGAACTTGATATACTGTAGATGAGCAAGGTGATGAAGACAATAAAGATGCGGGTTGAAGATGATACAAATGAGGAGGGTGGTGAGGAAGGAGAGGGACATGATATACCGTAGACAAGGAAGGTGAAGAACATGATATACTGTAGATAAAGAAGGTGAAGAACATGATATACTGTAGATAAGGAAGGTGAATAACATGATATACTGTAGATAAAGAGGGTGAAGAACATGATATACTGTAGATAAGGAAGGTGAATAACATGATATACTGTAGATAAAGAAGGTGAAGAACATGATATACTGTAGATAAGGAATGTGAGGGACATGATATACTGTAGATAAGGAATGTGAGGGACATGATATACTGTAGACAAGGAAGATGAAGAAGATGATATACTGTAGATAAGGAAGGAGAGGGACATGATATACTGTAGATAAGGAATGTGAATAACATGATATACTGTAGATAAAGAAGGTGAATAACATGATATACTGTAGATAAGGAAGGAGAGGGACATGATATACCGTAGATAAGGAAGGTGAAGAACATGATATACTGTAGATAAGGAATGTGAATAACATTATATACTGTAGATAAAGAAGCTAAATAACATGATATACTGTAGATAAGGAATGTGAGGGACATGATATACTGTAGATAAGGAAGATGAAGAAGATGATATACTGTAGATAAGGAATGTGAGGGACATGATATACTGTAGATAAGGAAGATGAAGAAGATGATATACTGTAGATAAGGAAGGTGAAGAACATGATATATGGTAGATAAGGAAGGTGAAGCAGATGCTATACTGTAGATAAGAAGGGTGAAGAAAATGGTATCCTGTAGATAAGAAGGGTGAAGAACACAATATACTGTAGATTAGGAAGGTGAAGAACATGGTATCCTGTAGATAAGAAGGGTGAAGAACACGATATACTGTAGATTAGGAAGGTGAAGAACATGGTTTCCTGTAAATAAGAAGGGTGAAGAACACGATATACTGTAGATTAGGAAGGTGAAGAACATGGTTTCCTGTAAATAAGAAGGGTGAAGAACACAATATACTGTAGATTAGGAAGGTGAAGAACATGGTATCCTGTAGATAAGAAGGGTGAAGAACACGATGTACTGTAGATTAGGAAGGTGAAGAACATGGTATCCTGTAGATAAGAAGGGTGAAGAACACGATATACTGTAGATAAGGAAGGTGAAGAACACGATATACTGTAGATAAGGAAGGTGAAGAACACGATATACTGTAGATAAAGAAGGTGAAGAACATGATATACTGTAGATAAGGAAGGTAAAGAAGAGGATATACTGTAGACGAGGAAGGGAATAAAGATGGTGGAGTGGACAGAAACGATAACCTCTCTATTACACAGTTTATTTAGAAACAAGAAAGAACAAACAGATAAGGGTATTTGCCCCAAAAAATATTTCAAGAATAAAAGTTACAATATCTGATTAAATAAATGTCATTATTCATAACAAAAGAAACGAGGCGTCATAAAATGGAGATTGGGGCAAATCACAGCAACCAATAACAACAAAGATGAACCAGACAGCAACACTAGCTACCATGCTAAACTGCCCAGGTATGGCTGGGCCCCAGGGGGTAAAGCCTCAGGGCCACAGTGCTGCCATCTTGGAGCATCAACATGCACCAGCATCAGGAGTAAACTAGTCTAGCCGAGCCAAGTCAAAGCTTCAGGGACATCCATGTTTGTTTATCCGTTTCTGTACGCTCCTGTTGATGCTCTCAAGACGGCTATAAATCATTATGACCCATGGAGGTCGTACCTGTGAGGCTGGGTTAGGAGGCAGAGGCTTGGTGGGCGGAGCCGGCCGTCCTTTAGTGGACTGAAGCATCAAAAAGAAGTGATGGTGAAAAGAAGACACACATAAAACTGACCTGAATTCAATCACTCACTTATTCACTAGAAGTTGGAGAAGGTAAACCCCCTCTCATGGGCTCACCACCTGTTAGCCAGGCAGCAGGCCCACATTGGTGATCCAATCCTCAGGGGCAGAAGCTTGCTCTAAGGACATAGAAGGTCCCCTTTATGGCGGGGCAGGAGCCTGAGCTAGTGCATGAGGTTGTGAGGTTTTTCTTTAGATTCTCTATAATAAATAATACGTTCCTGGCATAATGGTGCCAACACGTGCACTTTGCACCATGGCACCTTTGACCTCAGTTCAACGATTGACTTTGTAGTTGTATCATCAGACTTTCAGCAACGTGTCTTAGGCACTAAAGAGGCAGAGCTTTCGAACCACCTGTGGGCAGGTTGTCTCAGATGTTGGGGGAGGACGCTGTTCAGACATGGCAGACACATACATGTGGTTCCGCTGGGAGATGCTCCTGTCAGAAAGAGCTATAACTCCTAGCTGGGGACATTAAGTCTAAATGCGCCATGCTCTGTGCCTCAATTGTTGAGGCGGGTGATTGGAGGCAAGGCCAAAGTCTGTTATGGTAAATGTCACAGAACCTGTTGGTGGTCCTAAAAGTGAGGGGTGTCATCAAGCTGAAGAAAGAAGTCTCTTGGGCCTTTTTGCCCTGATAGGTAAAAGCCAGCACAAGCAAGCTACCTCTTTGACAGTAGCTGAGAGAAAAACTTGGGTTTGATGACACCTTGTAGGACGACTCCTGTTTGACTTCAAAGAGGTTCTGAAACACCAACTAGTATCAGAGAAGGTAGGAGCAGTGTCAACAGTGTGTATAGTGGGGATGACAGACTGCTGAACTAATCTCAAGATGTTGTTCATCGATGGAATGAATCTTGAAAGACTCCTCAATCCCACCGACTCAGAGATCAGATCAGGGGGGGAAGCCTATTCCATTTCTTCAGGAGAGGCGGGGGACACCCTTGACAGGACGCCAGTCTGTCACGGGGCACATAAAGACACACAACCATTCTTACACACACACTTATATCTACAGGCAATTTCCCCAAGTTCCTAATTAACCCTGTGTATGTTTTTGGACTGTGGGAGGAAACCGGAGGGCCTGGAGTAAACCCACGCAACATGGGGAGAACATACAAACTCCACACAAAAAGGTCACAAGTTGGCTCCCTTCCAACCTGGAAGCGAACCAGCAACCTTCTTGCTGTGAGGCGTCACTGTGCGCACTTCATAGCCAAATTTAAGGAAGCAATTACCTTAGTTAGGGGACTCATGCTCTATCCATAGTTACCACAACATTGATAACGTTGTTGACAGTATTACGGACTCACTACATAACAGCCTCAAACTAATTGCATGTTTAACTCAAAAGACTGTAAATAGAACTCAGTAAACAACAAGAGAAGATAGAAGAACATGGTAAAAATATACACAGGGCAGCAATCTGGAAAGCCAGATTACTCATCACTTGAAGAAGAAAACAAGACTAACCCTAGGTAATTATTCAGCACTGTAGCCAGGCTGACTCAGAGCCATATTTCTATCGAGAACTCAATTTCTCCACATCTCAGCAGCAGTAATTTCATTAACTTCAAAAGTGGTCGTAACCATTAGAGCAAACGATTCGAGTAAAGACCTCCTAGTATCCACTACTGCAAATACTGCAGCTTCACTGTTGCAACATTTTTTCCTACAAATTCAATAAGGAACCAATTACTCTGAAAATAATCCAAACCCCTAGTGGAAATTAGGGTAAATTGAATATGAGTGACATTTGAATGGGGTTAACTATCACTCTGAACTGTAAAGTGTCTTGATGTAACTTTGTTGTGATTTGACACATTAAATAAAATATAATTTAGGGGCAGGGCACTCGGATCTTGGCTTCTTTCTAGGGCTTAGGTTGCCGCCACTGGACCACTGGATTGGCAGATTAGGATGATGGTTCCTCTTTTGGAGATTGGGATCAGAGGCAGCGTTCCAAAAACATACACTCCTCAGCCTTCCCAAAAGGTCTCTGACAGGGTTCTTGTAAAGCAAGGACCAACAGAGACTCCGAGCATTGTGCTCTGCCCGTATTGTGGAACTTTGGATGAACTCTATAACCTTGGAGAGATCCTGAGCATGAGAGTGGATCTGGAATTAAATTCTTTAATAGGAACTTAATATATGGTTGTTTGTACAGTATCGCAATATATTGCATTGTTGCCCCTGTATTGTGGAAGCTACTGCATCGCCAGATTCTTGTCAGTACACATCCAGAGTGAGGAATACTGTAGAAGTATTGGATATGAGATACCTTGATACCAGTTGTCTGTTCCCTGTACGAATGGTATCAGAGCTTGGTCTGCATAGCGGGTAGCAAGTCCGACTAATTTCCAGTGAGGTTTGACCTAACCAGGGCTGCCCTTGGTCACTGTTTCTGTTCATAACTTTTATCGAGAGAATCCCTTGACAGAGCCAAGGTGTTGAGAGGGTCTGGTTTTGTGGGATTTGGATTGGATCACTGCTTTTTGATGACCTTTAACACTCAGTGGAGCGATTCACGACTAGGTGTGAAGTGGCATGGATGAAAGCACTTCCAAATCAGAGTTTATGGTTCTCAGTCAAATGAAGTCAGGGAGCCTTCTCCAATATAGGTTGGAGATCCTGCCCCAAGTGGAGGAGTTTCTTGAACTTGTGCATGTCTTAGGGAAGAACAGAGCTCAGCAATTATGCAAACACTGAACAGATCTGTGGTGGTGGTGAAAAGAGAGTTGTCTGGCAAAGTCTCTGCATACCAGTCATCTCTACCTTCACCTCTGGTCACAAACGGTGGGTAGTCACTGAAAGACCAATATTGTGGGTACAAGAGGCCAAAATTAGTTTTCTCCAGATGTTGCTTGGGTGACAAACACAGTAATCTGGGGGCCTCTAGAGCCGCTGCTACTCCACGCTTAGAGGAGGCAGTTGAGGTGTTTAAGGCATCTGATTAGGGTGATTTCTGGATGTCTCGGTTGGCACTTATTTACTCACTCACTTATTTATTCACTCCCTGAATAAATAATTCAATTAATGATAAGTCAATTACTTATTCACTCATTTTATGATTATCTAACTCATTCATTTGCTACAATGTTATTAATTCATTCATTCATTACTGAAAAGCACAGCAAACAACAAACATCCATCAACTTAAACATAAATTGTTTTTAAGAACCACAACATGATGTCAACACGATGACATCATACACCAACATATCTGATGTCCTCTTGGCAAAAATAAACATGACACACAACAGTGACGCACACTCGTTAAACTAATGACATCACTCCACCCATTACAGACTAATGATCACAAACACACCAAGAAGTTATGACATCAGATAGTTGACTGAAAGGGGAGCCCAAACAAGGTTCCTGATGACATCACGTGACTACACACACTGCAACACGGACTGAGCCGAACCAGTACCTGCAATGGGTTTGGGGCAGGGTCAGGGGGGAGTGGCTTAGTGGGAGGAGCAGGTCGCTCGTCAACCTGAGAGAACATGAAGTAGAGGAGGAGCAGACAGGAGGAGTTACAGGCACAGCTGGAAGTTATTCATGTATCAGAGTTGAAGTGGTTCTCCAGAACAATCTGCTACACTAACTGGGTCGGTCTGGTACCTCTCTGAGGGGCAGCGTCAGCTGGTCGTCCGTCTGAGGCTTACGGTTGTATTGGAGCGGTCGGACCTGCTCGTCATTCCTGCAGTCCCCTCGCTCTGTTGAAGGAGTCCTGAACACGGAATGTATTTTTACACAACATTCCGTAAATAATCACACAAACACCATACATGCTTCCTGACATGAAAAAGATAAAAACACAAGCTGCATCCACCAAAATTTCAGGGAGCAGCTTTAGAGGAGATATTGGATATACACTATTTTATTCATATTGTGAATTTTTGCTTGAACAATACGCAGATAGCTTCAAAAAACATGATTTGAACTTAACAAGAAAAAAAGATAACAAATGTAGTTGACAATTAGACAATTATTTCTAAAGAGACAAGAATAACAGTTAGAGTTAGTTTCATATTGAATATTCGCTCTGGAACCAGCTGAGTATTCTTATGATACATGTGAGAAGTAACTTAGCGATAACTTCCAAAAGCCTCTTTGTGCAGGCGTGTCAAGGGTGAAGATTGTGATTTAATTGCCGTGTACTTTATGTTATTGTTTTGATAGTGTGTTTAACAAATGAAACAGAACCCCTGTAAATATTTACCTTCCCTAATCCTTTGTTTTAGAGAGTGTTTATGTTTTCACGATGAAGTCAAAACGTTGACTCCCCTCACATATTGATGATGGTGTCATTTGTAAAACTAATGTTTTTATTTCATAATGATATGGAAGATGGAAAAAAGCATGAAGAGAGACTCTCCACATGTCTTACCTAATGGAAGTAACCAAACGCCTACAATGAACAGGAAGCAAGAATTATGATTCCATTACTAAAAATGTAACGTTATCATATTTTCCAATCACTGTTTTTTTTTTTTTTAATAATTGTATCATTACGGTGTTCTCATTCCTTAACACTGATACATACACTTACACAGAGACACATACAGAGGTATCTATCTATACATGTACACAAAGATAGTAAGACAAACACTTACACACATGCACAGAAACTCACACACACAGGCACTTACATTTACACACAGACAAATAACACACTTACACACAGATACTTAAACTAACTACACACATTCATTTACACAGAGACTACACATTTTAGTTCAGTTACACAAAGACACATACAGACACAAACTCACCTGTTGTGTTGTCTGCTTTTATAAATCGGACTGTTGGCTCCAAAGCAAAGTAAACAAGGGCGAAATCGAGGAAACCGAAGCACAAGAAAGAGAAAAACCAGCGGCAGAATCAGGAGGAAGACGACCAGCAAAGTGACTTGGACTGGGTCAGAACCTATAATCACAGGCGAATGCTTCGTGAGCGTTCTACAAGTTCATAATCATAAATTAATCACAAGTAAGCTGAGGTACCAGCTGAGGTTTGAGCTGGACCACTGTCAACGCTGCCCCCGTAACCAGAGTACAAGCAGTCAGGTGGAGCCCAGCCGACAGTGCAGTGACAGTTATTGTTGCTGTTACACACCTAGACACACACACACATAAAACACACAACTTCTGAGGTAACAACTCTTCGGTCCTCGCTCACCCCATGACCGTTGCACTTCCTGCGGCACCCTTCCACGCCGAATATGGACACGTCCTGACACCGTTGGTCCAAACAGGCCTGAAACACAGATTTTTTGGAATTGATTCTGTTTTGATGATCAACAGGACGCTGTCGTCATGTCCTCTTCTGCCTGAAGGGGACTCCACTCTACCTTTCCAAGGGCGCAGGCCGTGCCAACGGCGACAGTTGCGGGGTCAGACACGTCATCGCCCAAGTGGAAGAAGGTTCCTCGGCAAACCAATGTGCTGTGGTTGAAAGGTACTTTTGTGGTGAGAACCTCTGCGTTGGTACCTAGCAGGGGGCGATCTCTGCCACCCTGACACTGGATGCGACCACAGTGCACGTCGCTGCAGCAGACAGGAAGTAATGTCAGACATGGGCAGTGTCCTTTGTGTTCAGTGTTGACTCACGAGTTGGAACATGGGATGAAGGAGCCATTAGTGAACTGCCCGCAGTTCCCAAATTTGTCCCCGAGTTTATTGACTGAGGAAAAGCATATGCCTGGTGCACCAGTGGCATCTGCAAGGGCAGAGAGAGTCAACGAGAGTCACACAAGTGTAGCTTGTACCAGTGTATTCTGGACCTTACTGATATGGACAGTTGAGACTTACTGGGCCCCCACAGCGCCTGACACTGGCTGTCCATGCTAGCACACACTCCTTCATAGCAGTAGGAGGAACCTCCCTCACACAGCTCACCGTTCTGCAGAAATACGTTGGGTGGGCAGTGTGGGGAAGACCCTGTGCAGAACTCGGGCAGGTCACAGTCCCCGATCTGCTCACGACATAGGGCGCCAGCAACCCGTAGCTGGCAAGGGTTAGAACTTGAGTGAGTGTGTGTGCTTTGGTGAGTGTGTGTATGTTTGTATATAGATTGCATGTTTTAGTTTGTGGGAGAATATGTAAGTAAGTTATTAGATAACAATAGTTATTGGTAAGAGGCGGTTCTAGACCAGGGTCACAAAGTGCTTTAACAATAAAAACAAATACACATTTAAAAATAAATACAAGTTTTAAAACTCTTAAAGGCCAAGACTTAAGACAAAGTTCCAAGTGAGTGTGTGTATGCGTGTATACTGTATAGTATTCATGTGTGTCACCTTGCAGTCGTGGCAGCAGATGCCATCAGAGGAACACTGAGCTCCAGGGATCAGCTGACAGGTGGAGGCGTTGCAACAGCGGTCATTACATTCCTAAACCAATCACAGTGGACATTGGCACAGAGACATGACCACAGATGGATGGACAAACGGACAGACGAGCACCTCAAGCAGACCACAGTCACACTGCTCTCCTCTCTCCACGTACAGGTTACCACAGCGAGGTCCTCCCAGCAGCCGGTCCGGCTGCGGCACGTTGAAGAGACACATGCCGCCTCCGTGCAGCAGACTGACCGACAGGTCTGCAGCACTGCAGCTGCTAAATTGCTGACCTGGCATGAACCTGCGGGTAAGAGAGCCCATGTTAGGGAGACACACTTCAAAGAAAGTGTTCTGCTGGCTCTGACCCGGTGGAGGGCTCCATGATGCAGCCGCCAAGGCGACGCTCGTTCTCACAGGCGCAGTGACGTTCGGCTGTGTCGTGGCTCATGCCTAGGTTGTGCCCGAGCTCATGTGCCACAGTGGATGCCACGCCCAGAACACTGACCAGGTGGTCCTACGACACAAACACACATATTCCTGTAGCTGTTGTAACAATGTCACCGGTGAACTTGTGTCTCACCACGTTGACGCCACCAGACCGGTCTCTGGAGCACATGGAGAACTGAGACGCCATGCCCACCGTGTTGCCGTCGAAAGCCTCGCCCCTAAGCACACAAAACCAGTCAGGACCGGTATGAGACCATCACAAAGGTCCGAGAGGACAAGATGCAGGCATACATGATCAGCTGAGCATTGTCATGGCCCAGACGTGGCAGCAGCTCTCGGGTTCTCCAGTCCAAGAAATTCTTGAGGGTATCGCTCGGGTTCTTCTCCACCTTGATCTTGTCTCGGTCGCTCCAGATCTCCAGACCCGTCAGAGCCACTCGGACGTTCAGCGGTCGGTAGAACTGCAACAGTACAGGTCTTTCACAGTGCTGTACAGTCATCATTCAAAGAGAGATGGGGGTAGAGGATCTCACCCAGTCCACCTGGTTTGCCATGTCCAACATCCTGTACATGATTGTCTGGTTGTTCATCTGGTAATTCACAAACTGACACCAAGGACAAATGTACACACACATTTAAATGTATAACTAAATATATATCTATATTTATATATAGATGTATACAAACCTCCTGGTGATCTGCCACCAGCACTAGCTCAATGTACTTGGTCTCAGACAGGATGTCCCTCTTGTTCTACAGACAGACAGAGGTCAAAGCTTAGCCAGGACAGCAGTGATGGCAACTTTAGACGCAGACAGAAGGTGTACTACAACAGCTAAAAATATCGAGATTAGTGTCACTTGTTTGTGTGCACTGCACATGTGTGTCCTTCAGCAAGATGGACTCTTGCTAAGTGTAATGTAATCATAGTCAGTGTGAAGTGACTTGGGTCAGCAGCAGGTTCACAGGGGTCTATAGGATAACAGGTATTTTATCTCTACACACTTAAAATGATTTGTTAATAATTTGGACTCTTTTGAGATGATAACTCGTATCTAACTGTTTAATGTTTAATGCTCAGATTTGCTTCATTCTTCCATAAGATGATCAGATGACACACCCCTAAGTGCTAACCCCAGGCATAATGTTATAGCTGTATTACCAGAGACCGGAATACAACTTGACAGGGGTCAGTGGCTTACCCGATGTTTGGGGACCCAGCTGTGAAGGGGGGGCAGCGGGATGTGTGAGACGCCACAGCCTACAGTCCTGTCGCCCTTCAGGTGACTGGTGGAGTACAGCAGGTGGATGTCGTCCACATCATGGCTGCTGCCTCCACTCCCCTCACCACTGGCAGCATCCTCTCTGTGGTTGCCCTCTTGTGGCTGCAGCTCAAAGCTCAAGCTATCATTTATGACAATGATGCCACTGAAGAAGACAAGAAAAATATTTAGATGCCTGAAAACTCTGAAGGTTTGGATGTTCTCCAGTTAGAGTGGGGGTACAACTCAGCAATTCTTTGTCCAACCAACTGAAAGCTATTTTGTGTGGCACACTTGTGTGGTCTCCTCCCATTGTTCAGGTATATTTGGTTGGATTTTATTAGTAGCTACTGTCTGGCCCTGGATAGCTAAAACTGAAAGATCCTTACACTCCTGATCCACATTAAGGATCCGGGCCAGATCTTCTCACGTGGGCCTAAATCCTCTAATCCTACCGAGCCTTACACTGCAAGGCTGCAGAGGTCAGAGGTCAGCACTGGTCTTAAGCAGGTTTTCTTTAAACCTGCATCCAGGCTTTATTCGTTTATTAATCCATCACTCATTCATGTAGTCTTGATGACAATAATGGATCTGAACTGGTGATGACAAACTACTCACCGGAGCCCAGAGCAGGTGCTGACCGCCACCCTAGAGTGCGGAAACCCTCGGACGCTTCCGTGGTAGTAACAGTGAACCTATGAAGACATACGGTTCTTCAGTCAAGACCTAGACTCAGATGGACACGCTTGTGAACTCACCACAGGATGGGCTGTCGACAAAACCCTGGTACCATCCGGGAGATAGTAGAAGACATTTGGAGGGTTTGGCAAAAGTTCACTGTGAAAGAATTGAATTACTGGGATCTGTTTTTCCTTTCTCCACTATAGTCTTACTCCAACTGTAAAGTGTCTTGAGATAACTTTGTTATGATAAGACACTTTTAATAAAATTGAATTGAATTAAAAGAACACCAGACGCACCAAAAACACATGAAACAAGAAATTCTTTAGACTTCTTCTAGTACAGTCAGTGTCTTGCAAAACTCTGCTACAGGGTCAAATGTCAAAGTTCACTCTCACCGGTTCTTCTGGAGGTCCAGCAGGAAGAGTTGGCCTGAGACCTCCAAACCGCACTGCAGTGTGTCAGGGTGACCATCCTGCCAAAGCAAGGGGAGTGTCAGTTCTGCACACAAACAGAGGCTGAACCTCATCCATGCAGTTACACCCTGAATGATGTCTTTACCATCAACATTGTATCACTTCCTACTGTGCTGGGAGAGGAAGGGTGGCCAAAATACTCACTTCAATCAGTGTAATTTCCTGTTAATTGTTGTTTCTAAAAACTTTGAAGCCTTTTCCTGACTGACTCCTAGCTGTTGTGTACGTGAGTGCAAGTGTGTGTGTGTGAGGCATCACTGTGACCACATTCCTAATTGAAAGTAATCTCAATTTGACAACCTGTTGTGGATCCTTCACATGGTTCTCTGACTGTTGACCAGGTTTAACTTCAAGATATTTAGCGATTTGAGTGAAAAACTGTTTTTTGGGCTGACATCTGACCTTTGCGGGGTTGACCTTCTGCCTGAAAGTATTTCAATTATTTGTGAAGAGAGTGAAGCTAATGGTAATCTGGATTTATTTCAGTTCAACTACAGATTAGCAGACTATTAAGGCAATTCAAGCACCATTTTCTAATCCAGCAGCGGCTGTAGAAAAGCTTCCAACAGTGATGTTACAGCTTGGATGTGATGTGATGTCCGCTGATGAAGTGCTCTGGTTCTGGAAAGCCTCAGTTGGTGTTGTCTAATGTCCGTGAAATCTGTCAAATTAGGTTAATAATACATCTACTTTAACAATCCTGTGGTAATCCTGTTGATCAGATTATCGTTTGTTCTGTTGTTGAGCCAGAGGAGCACATGGGGCAGAGCTGGCAGCCCAAGTTCTTAAGTGTGAAGGTAAAGCACAGTCACTTTACTTCATTCCTCGTGGTGGGTCCGGCTGATGCTAGAACCGAACTCAGGGCGGACTAGAGGAATTCCCCTCCTTTGTGTTTTAGCATGAGTGCGCTGAGTCAGAGGAAATGTCACTTCCTGCACTTTCTCTCTGAGCCATTCCTACTGCAACTGCCGGGTGAGTTTCCGCCAGGTATTCCAGTCACATCCTTACTGTGCCACTCCTTCATTACTGTTGCTCTCCTCTGGTACCTTTTTCAGTCAGTAGGTAGGGTTGGTCCATAGGATATTATCTCTTGTTACTTCAGTATGCCGAGTTGACAGTTGATGGTTTTACTGACTTCCTCACTAGCATGATGCTGACCCAACTTCCTGTGGCTGTCTGTGTTTGTAATCCTCTACTCATAAGGAATTAAACCTGGTCAACAGTCACAATCCACCCACAGAAACCAATATTTTTGTTTACAGCTCAAATCACCATTAACACATTGACCATCGTCCACCAGGTGCTGCTGAAGTTTCAGTGAAAGTAGCCAAAAAGGTTCGAAATCAGTTTGAATCATGGGTGGATGACTCTAAACAGCCTCACTGATGACTCACCTGCAGAGATTTAGTCAGACTCTGCCTTCGACCGTTCACCAGCAGGAATGGACGAGTCTTCTCCAGCGGGGGGCGCTGCGGTCTGTCTACACCTGAGAGAACGCATGTCAGTGACAAGCATATATAATTCGTTCTGACCAGTAAACATTTCAGAGTCTGACCACTGGCTAGTCTTATTGACACGGCAAATATTGACATGTGTTTTTAGACATTCTATAAATAAAGTTTCCTTCCAAATCTGACCAACAACCACAACTGAGCTAATGGCTACATAAATTAAATCAGGTCACTGCTGGGTCTCTAGATAAAACAAATAAACAAAGTAAACTTAACACAATCAATCATGTATTTAACAGGTCAAAAGTCACATTTCTGAGCGGCCTCACCTTCCCTCCCAGTGATGTTGTGAAACTTACCTGCCTGATGCCTGTGTGATGCCTTCACGGACCGGCCGGTGGTGAACGCACCGCAGCCCCTCAGTAGTATCAGCAACAAGAGTCCCGCAGAACTCATTTTCGATCCAGAGCACTCTACCGCGCAGCTGACTCGGACAAAGAGTGGCTCTCGTTCCGCTGCCGGTCACACCTCGGAGGTTCTGGTGGGCCGGGGTGTAGGGGGGAGTGACCGCACATCATAGCGGGCTCGGTCCGCTCGAGTTTGTCGACCAGCCCTCAGAGCTTCTCCGTAAACTCCATCAGTGTCGGGAGGAGACTCGAGTCGGACCGTTCAAGTTTCCCGGTGACGTTGAGACAAAAGTTCGTTTGAGCGGTCGGATTCCAGCGAGCGGAGAAGCGGACTGACGGTGTGTTTGGACCAGCGAGTGTTCCGATACCAAACAGTCAGTAAGCGGACCTCAAGATGACGTCATTAACAGAGACAAGCTAGAGGAGGCGCGCGAGTAAGAAGGAAGTGAAATCACTGGCCTTTCAAGTTAAAGCAGCAGTTAAACTTTAATCTAAAAATATATTGTGCATTTTCATAATAATAATTAATTTGTTTTTAATTTTATAATTGGTTGCATTTCAGAGTTTACAGCTATAATATCTCTTCTGTATGGTACAGTACATATTGATTACACAATAAAAATATATTAATCATTCAAAATATTATTTTTTTCTTAATCATTAGGTTTTATTACGATGAACAAAAAATGCTCTTTGATGTCAGCATCGCGTGCAGCTGCAAGTGTTTGTAGAGGTTCAGCTGCTTACATCACCTGAGTTCGGTCTGCTGAGTCAGACCTTAATAGCTTTGATTACAAGATGAATGAGCATGTTTGTAATTGAGAGGGTGTGCGGCTGTGCAGGGTCCGGATCGGGACCAGTACAACCCATTAGCATCCATCATCACTTTGTCTCCACGAAACCAGTGCATGTATGTCTCTGACATGAACCCGTTTTCTCAGACTCAGAGGACCTCAAGTGTGTCCTCATCACCGGTGCAGCAGAAACATTTGTTTGTTTGTTTGTAAACACAGGGGCTGTTTGTTGTTAATAAGCTGATAAAATGAACAAGGTGCCGCGTCAGCGCTTCAGCAGGATTAGCCGAGATATACGATGTTGTTATTGTTTACTCATGCACTAGCACTGTTGTGCGTCCAGGTGTGAAATTGGAAAAGGAAATATATAATGTCAGAATAACTTCAGTCGGTCCAACACATGACTTATGTTTGTGAAAGTCATTTATAATTTGTATTGCTGACTTTTACACATACACTAATTATATACACTTTTCAATTACACAACTGTTAGTGCTGGTGAACGTTAAGTTGAACAATTTAACACAAAAGTTCATCAGCTGCTTTTCAAATATTTCACCACAACTGCTGAGGTAAATGAAAATCAGACCTCAGGTCTCGCCTTACTCGCCGGAAGAACCGACATGAAAGATACAGCAAACTTTCCTTTTCAAGCGGGTCAGATCTATAGCTTCCTGGACAGCAGGGCTCAGTGACACACGCATCTCTCCTTCACTTGTTGCAAGATCACTGCACTTGCCTTCGGCCTGGGCAATATTCCATCACTCTTTTTATTCTCTTTAGTGATGCGAATTTCCATCAGCAGGTTGTACAGGAACATGACTCGCTTCCTCTCCCGCTAACACACACAAGCACAAACACACTCATAAACAAACTTCTGCTGCGTGTCATTGTTTGTGTGTGAGAATTTGCAGACATTTGTGTGTGTCTCCTCCTCGCTCTTAATCTGAAGTTAATTTTATAAAAAGCGCAATGTCAGCATTTGATATGTATTCAAAACTTTATTAGCATTAGACCAAGCTTCATGAGTATCCTCAAAAGGCCTGCCAACCCTCCCCCACACTCAGTATTTAAGTTTAAACCGATGCGAGTCAGTTTGCGTGTGTCCTTAGTGTGAGTAAGGGATTGTTTGGGTGTGTTTACCTCGGGGAAGAACAAGGATGCAATCACTCGTCTGGCACGGTTTGCGTAAATTTGTAAGCAGCTGAACAACGCCATCCCAAAAAGACAGGCCCCACAGGTGAAGTACACATCAAAAGAGGGGCTGGTGGGGGGAATGACACAGTCTGGACACACGCAAGTTAATGTTTTGCTGGTTCAAGAGTCATATTTGTGACCTTCGTCTTACTTCTGTTGTCGGTCGTGAAATGGACATGAGATGAGCTGTTGAACGCCAACACGGTTGTCTGGAGGAGACGAGCAAGCATTGAGTCTCCGGTCACGTTCACATTCACCAGGTGGCCACCTGGAATAAGCAGCATCCACAGTGAAGGTCACAGCTGAAGGTCACAGGTGAAGGTGTTTGTAAGTAAGTAAGGAAGTAAGTAATATTTATTTATATAGCGCTTTTCCAGACCAGGGTCACAAAGCGCTTAAACAATCAAAACAATACTCAAAAAAGTATATACTTTAAAGATCAAGATAATACTGATAACAACACAGGAGTTCCTGTGTGTGTTTACTGGTAAAGTTGAACTGGGTGAACGAGTTTCTACTGATGATGTCCAGTGTGCGGAACACTGCATGGTCCAGAACGAACAGGATGGTGGTCAGACCAATGAGCGCCAGAAAGTGTAAGAAACCTGAGAACTAACACACAAACAGAAACATTTATTTAGTAGATTTAATTTTTTAGTTGTGTCAATGATAATATTTTTAAAAAGTAAAATGTGTGTGCTTAACTCTTGAGTAGCTGAAGTGACCACAGAGACACTCTTTTTGAGGGTGAATCCTTCATGTGCTCACACTCACCATGCCTGGTTCACACATATTTAGAAAATCCATTGATGTTAAGAATTAAGTGTGTTACTTTGAACCTGCAACATTAGCTAACAATGTGCCTGCGTACTTTAAGCTGTGTTGGTTTCAGGCTTCTTTCAAAAATGTCATCATGTTCAATTATTCTCCTGCACTATAGATGATGTTTGGTTTTGCAGATTGGAAAACCATCATTCTGATTGGGCAATACTTCTTGGAAGGAAAATCTCTGTACACACCTTTATTCAACCTTTATTCAGCTCCCGCAGTAACTCTCCATCGTAAAACAGTTTTATTATAAATGTTACAGACAAAACATGTAGCTAGCTGTGTGTACACAATGTGTGACACCTGGTGTGTGAAGTTTAGGTAACAAACATGGTTGTCAACTGTTCACCAATACTCACCAACTGTTTGTATTCATCTATGTGGATGCGAAAACGACAGGGATGGATAAACTTCTTCTCCTCACCCTCATTTAGGGGCAGCAGGAAGAGCACATTCTGTAAACATCAGCAGGAGCATACATAGGTCAGAACCAGGTCTACATCAGACCATGGGGGCCAATAAAGCTGGCGATACCTCATTCCTCCTCTGGATGTCCACATTCTCAAAGAAGCTTGTGATGTATATGTTATCGAATAAAATGTCATTCATGTATCTCACCAGGTAGAACGTGGCTCTGAGGAAGAGGAGGAGGATGATGATAATGATGATGATGAGTGTGAAGCTCACTGGTAATGTTAAAGATGATGTTACTGGATCAAGACCAAGATGGAGCTGAAGCTCTTCAACAAATCCAGAGTCATCTGAACTTTCTCCACGAATCCTCTCAACTTAGTGAACGGAGCTTTCATAGTGTCCAAGAAGCTTTTGTCCAGAAAGTCTCCATCCAGTACCGGCTGCTCCTTCTCCTCCTGCAGGAGTACCGACATCAAAGTAGGTCAGTACAGGAGATCTCCAGACAATCTGAAGCCTCTGACCTTCATAACAAGCCTGCCCCTGAACTCTCTGGACAGTTGAGCCATCGACACATCCAGCTGGTCAAACAGCTCCCCAAAGTTTTCCTCCACTGGAATCTGCTCGCGACACCATGGGGTCATCACTTACAGAGGAGAAGAAGGATGAAGGGGGGATGATTTCAATTTCAATTTCATAGTCAAATCATAAAAGATGTAACTTAAGACACTTTAAACACAGTTTAGATAATACTATATAAGAGAAAAAACAGGTCTCAGACCTTCACAATGAGCCACAGTGGCAAGAAAAATAAAACACTTTTAATGGCAGAAAAACAAGACGAACTAGAGTAGGTGTGGAGGGAGAGAAGAGAGAACCGCCTAGAGGTCACCTCAACTAGACACGATAATCCTTCTCTCAATAGAGATGGGGGTCTCATGCATAGCCTCTCATCTACTTACACTGCAGTGCTGATTGGGCCACAAACAGAACCTTGTGGGACACCAATCTAGCCTTAGTGTGCCACAATAGAGGTGGTTGTTTAAAATAATTTGTGAAGCGGCTCTGATCAGAGGCTAAATCAGAAACGTGTATGGCCAGTGTTGAAAAAAAGACTCATAACTCATGACAACTTTCCCCAGAATCTTCAAAATAAAGACAAAATTGGAGACAGGCCTACAGTTTGTAAGAACCACTGTATGAAGGGTGGGCTTTTTCAGTAGAGGTTTAATTGCAGCAAACTTTAAGTCTGAGGGTCAAGTATGGATGTGCTAAGTAAGGGGAACACTTCTTTAAGCAGCCATGTGAGAATAGGATTTAAGAGACATATGGATTAGGAGGAGGAAATAATAGTCAATGGCTTACTGTTAGAAATGAGTCCAAGTATGAATAAGGCTTAGAGTCAATGTCCAGATAAGCTACAACATTTGTGGTCGGTGATACTGATCACTTGAATCTTCCCGGCCACATTGCTGAATAAGAACCTTCGGTTACTCTTTTCTTCTCTGAGTGATGGGTATTAACTGGCCCTGGCTGTCCTGGGTGCTGTCCATCTTGCAAGGCCTGACAGAATTCATCCTCATTTGTTTTAAGCCATTACTGATCTATGTATCATGAATTCTGATTTAACTTGCATGTTTCCTGTTGAATCTTGGAGCACAACTTCTTCCATTTACAATCGTTTGAGT
Source organism: Callionymus lyra (assembly GCF_982586985.1). Classification (NCBI taxonomy): domain Eukaryota; kingdom Metazoa; phylum Chordata; class Actinopteri; order Syngnathiformes; family Callionymidae; genus Callionymus; species Callionymus lyra. The sequence continues at coordinate 4,649,308 of NC_141834.1, forward strand.
TAAAGAGGTAATTAGTAGAGGTAAGTAATTAAGTTTAAATTAGGCTATGTCACTCTCAGACGGACATCTTTTAATCTTCTACTCCGTAGTGCTAGGTCAGCTCAAATAAAATGAAAATGTATTAACTAATGGTCAGACAACAATTATTTCTGAGGATAGAGAATTAAGTTAAATAGGTTTATTTCAAGCCTGTATACTACAAGAAAAGGATTAAGTTAAGTTGGTGGGTTCATTTACATATCGACTGATTATAGTACGTAATTTAACATAATAGCTAAAGTATCTTTAACCAAATCTAGATGACTGTTGAAGTCATAGAGAAGTATAACTTTAACTGGTTTAAGCACCAGGCTGGACAATTACTGAAGTGAGGCAAGAGATGAATAGGAGGAGGGATGAGGAAGAGGATGGATTAAATGAGCGCTTCAGATTACTGGAACAAGTTATACGCTGGTAGACTGCAGAGGGCGCTGTCTTTTCACTGATGTGCTGTTGTGCGTGTTTAAATTAGCAGAAGATGTAGTTTGCTTTTGCTTGACAGAGTTATTTTCAGAGGAGTCTCTGATTTCTTTAGTACTTTCAACACCTGCACAAAATCTACATTTAAGTAGGTGTGTGAGCAGAATGTGTGATCTTTTACCTCTCATTATGTCACATAGGAAGTGGAACTTCATTGAGACACACACGATGTCGTTGACAACTGGAAACGGAATCTTCGACATGCAATGTTCCCACTTTTCTTCTAACCACTTTTGACATTGCTTAACACTGTCATCTACCACGCCTGCACACAGAAACACATCATTTGTGTCAGTTATTGACAAGATAAACAAAAGTTGGTGATTTCCTCTAATGTCTGAGATTAAGGTGAGCTGAACTCACGATCACACTGCATCTGGGTCTTTGCCATGAACTTTTCCTGTGTGCTTTTCCCTGCATCGGAGGAATCAAACTCGTAACCGTACTGGGACAGGAGCGCGGCCCGGAGCCTTCGGAAGTTGCTGGTAGCATTCCGAGTGTCTGCCTGCAGCTGCGGCTCTTCCCTCTAGGCGTTAAGATAAAATGTCCCACAGGTCAGACTTCCTGTTGCACTGGTGGTTCTGGACCCACCATCAGCTCCTTGGTGACTTTCATTAAAGGTGCAACAGCATATCTCAACAGCAGCTTGCTGTTGTTCACTTGCAGATCCAGGTTGCAGCTCATGGACTCGACGGCTGTTTGAATGTTGCTCTGAATGTTAAGCCCTGGACCTGAAGGCACCACCAGAACAGGAGAATCTTCTGATTCTGATGAGACAATGTCTATCTTTCATTAACTTCATTACCTTGGTAAAGTGCAGACAGGGTTATAATCATCAGGTACGTTTGGCCGCTGGAGCTCAGGCAATTTGGAATCATCAGCAGGAGCAGACACCTGAAGCCTGACCATAATAACCCTATCGCAACACACACAACTGGACAAACACATGGGAACACAGACTGAGGCGTTGTCAGTGCGAAAACTTTTTTCGCCTGTTAACACTCCTCACCGACAATAATACTTCCTATGGTCATCTTCAGGTTGAAGGTCAGCGGAAGACCATGCATGAAAGCCAGCATCAGCGCTGAGGATGCAGCACAAGGTCAACACCATCTTCATGAAGTGACAACAACAACATCACCTGTAGCTATCAGCGCATCAAAGAGCGTGTAGAAGACATATCGCGGAACTCCGAGCCCCTCCAACCTTTCGAAAAATCGTTGGGCAGCTGGGAAAGCATCTCCTACACAATTATCCAGATTTCAGGGTTATTTGTGTTTAACTGTGTTTCTCTACTTGACTTTTTTTTGGAGTAAATTAGACTAAAATAGCATCTCAACAAGTTGAGAGTGCCATGGTAATATAAGAAAATACTGATTAGATAACATCAGGATATCAACAATTCATAATCATCTGTCCGTTAGCTGTCCCCAACCTCCGGTCAACTAACGGACAGATGATTATGAAGAGATGACATCCTGATGTTATCTAATCATAATCGTGTATAAGGATTGACTGACAAAAGGCTTGCCTTCAAAACACAGATGAGAATAAAAAGTAATTTCCCCCCCACCCACCACCACCCCTGCTGAACTCACCACCATGAAGTACAGGAATTACATTCAGGTTGACACCAGCCATGGGATCGACGTTTCCACCTCACCTTAAAAAAAACAGATGATAATTAACCTTTTTCCCAACTTCCTTCTTGTGTGACTGTCTGAAACTAAAACAGAAAAGACAGGGCCAGAATAACGTAACAAAAATGCAAACTGAGAACATTCAAGACAGTTTTAAGGGTCCAGCGGCCCAAGCCAGGAAACCTTGGTCACAGACTTAGACAAACCCTGGTCACAGACATAGACTCTGTCGTCATTATACCGAAGGACCAGAAGGTCTACTTCAGTCTACATCAGTTTCAGACATGCCAAACCAGGGTAGTTTCTATTAAATATACATCTACATTACTACATTCATTTGCGTATTTTCAAAGGGCCCCTATAGTGAAAGTATGTGATAGAATATCATGAAAGTTTACTGATTTATTTACAAAGAATGGTAAATAATTGTTGCTAATACATTTAAAGCGCTTTATTTACGTTTCATGTTTGAGACTCCTTCTGCATAAGACATTACAGTAATAAGCAAAGTATGCGCGCACGACAGATTTCACAACTCAACACTACTGCTGGCGTACTTGAACTTAGTTTGAAACAGAAGCAGAAGGATCAAAACCTTAGCTAACAGCTAAATAACAACTTCTTTTTTTACTGACTGGCTGTATATTATTGTTACAAGAGAATGCATTTGTGAGTCAGACAAACAAAAGTTCGGAGCAACAGGTGAGCTAGCACGTATAGTAGCTAAGCGAGCTAGCTAACATTTTGCTGAGTCACGATCCACAGCAGTTCCCTTTAAATGAATCTTGCTTCAAATATTTGATTATATAATTTAAAATTAGTAGTTAATATTGTGATGACAACAATTATCACTAAAAGTTACTGACCCAAGGTCCAGATGTGATCCCGTCCAGATATGTGTCAGTCAGAATGATGCTTGTTTGCCGTCAGCCAATATTTGAAAAAAACTTTATTTATATCGAATTTCAATTACAATTTGATGTATATAAAAAACGTATTCAAACAAATGTATTCTCTAAATAATCAACTCGAGGTTTTACCGAATTTTTTATTAATTTCTTAATTTTAATGTCACGGTTATGATCCGATATATGATTCATAACTGAACATCTACAGTATTTTCAAAAACTTTTTTTTAATCATGTTTTATTTATTTAATTATTGTGTGGCGTTAAACTACACGATACGATTTATTGTGTGTGTGTGTTTCTGGTGGTTTGCCGTCAGGTTATCTAACAATAAAGTGAAGGTATTAGTCTCCAGGTCTCGTCTTCCTGTAGCTGTGATACTATAAAATATTCTTATTCATATTATTTTTACTGCATTTTTAGTCTGTTATTGTTGATGGTCACAATATTTGCATTATAGATTTATAGTAACAATACACTCATACACTTGAAAATATTTCAGTATAAGCAAATCCTTTATCCATATAGTATACATTTAAGTATATCGCAAGATCAAATATGCCAAAGTTGCCAGAAAAGGAGTTATCAATATATATGTCAATACAGATGTTGTGTCTTTTTTCACATTTTTGTAATGTTGAATTTTTTTTAGCATTGAATTATCTTTTAGAATAATTGTATTTAATAATTTCCATGTAATTTATATACATCTATATAATAGATCCACCTGTCTGAACTTGGGGAGCCTGGGATCTTAAAAAGCCTTTAATAAATCTCACGTTTAGTCTCTGGTTTCTGTTGTCACTAGATTTCAGCAGGAATGATGTCATAAACCAGCAGATCGATCTGTTTTAAAAGGTTCAAAACCTTGGGTTGCTAACTCAGGACACATAATTTCATAATCATATTTTAAAATAATATTTATAATAATAGGCTTGACTCTGGGGGGAAAGAATCTATTTTTAAAGCTTGTTATTCTGTGAAAAGGAAGAGGTGCCTTCCTCTGTGAGTTCAAATCGTTTTTGCACAATAGTTGTTTTACAAAAGTAACCATTTTATTAAATTCAGCGATTCTGTCTCCCTGGAGACGAGCTCACACTAAATTGACACTACTTGAAAAAACTCAAGAGCAGGGATATACTCTGGCATATTAAAGAAGATGATACACATGTCTTACCGATTGGTTGAACATTTATTTTTTAATTATTTGAATTAGAATATCAAATTTTCAAATTTCAATATTCAAATGATTGAATGACCTGACACTAATGAACCTTGAAATTCTTGTAAAAAATAACAAACATTGCGATGGCTGCAGAACACAAATATAAGGTTAAGCTTGTTGCATTTGAATTGTTGTATTTAGTATTTTTCAAAATGTTCTGTTAACTGCGTTGACTCTGGGAAGAACTAATAGAGATAGAGTTAAAATGTTGGAAGACGATGATGGAGCAGAAGAAATCGTTGTATTAGAAATCAGGCGAGTTTCTTTAAATGAAAGCTGTGGTATTTTTGGTTGATGGTGAGTCCCTGCTCATTTGTCTGGCAACACTTTCCTCCTTATTCACCAAAGTTAAATACTGTGTTGCGTCATTCACCAGAGATCCCATGCCGTTTGCTCGTGGGCAGAGGCACAAAACCCACATGGATCAGAAAGAGGAGTGATGCAGGACAGGATTGACTCCTGCTGTGATGACTCAGTCACCTGTTTCAAATGTTGAATTCTGCCTCTCCAAGGTGCATCATGGTGATGTTTTAAAGTTATTACTTTATAAAGCTCTTTAAGGAGAACTAAAGCTGTTTCAGTGGGCGGGGCTTAAGCACATTTTCTAATGTAAATATTTCCGTTAACAGAGAGTTTTGTACAAACAGAAACATACTGATGAGTACAATAGAAGTCCAAGATCTATTTAAGACACATCATTTACCCTTTAAAAAATGGTTTTTTTTTGCAAAAACGTCAAATTCTTTTGTAAAGTTGACCAACCAAGTACAAGTGGAGGTAATATAACAAATGATGTATAATGTTTCAACGAATTAAAAGTAATTATAGTTGACTAAATGCACTGTTTAACCATAGCCATCTTCTATGTTCCCTGCAGATCTCAGTCGACCTCATGCAGCAGGTCCTGATCTAATGCTTCTAATGAACTTAACTTAATAAAAGTGTGTCCGTTTTTGCGCAGTTTTTCTTATAACGAGTTGGAATGATTGAACTTCCCTTTGAGGAGTGTATTTTCAAGTTCGAGTGTGTTTTTGTGTGAGTCGCTTTCAGTTGTTGTGCGAATCAGTTCTGTATGAAAGAGAAACATGTTTATTGACACAGGAGCTGCATTAGTGACATAAAAATAGTAACACACATAACAAAGAGGGTCCCGTTCTGTTACAAAGCTCACATATCAAGTTAGTACATGGAGACGAACATGAGCTGCTGCAGGGAGGAACAAACTGGAGGTTTTCAGGTTCGGGATTCATCGTTCTTCCTGCAGCGCCCCTGAATGGAAGGGGCAACGTTTGCTGCCGTGTAGACAGGTGTGTTACTGCAGTGAACAGCTGCACATGGTGTCGGGCTCCTTGTGTGAGTCCTTGAAGACCTGCACAGCTTGTTTGTGGACCAGAGTCCAGAAGTTGTTGAAGGTGATGTTTTGGTCACCCTCCACGCCCATCATCTTCAGGGCCTTACCCATGCCGCCATCAGCCTCCAGCGTCTGAAAGAGGAAAGACGGACTTATAGAACGACGACTTGAAAAAACCTCCCTCATCTTTTCCTGTCTCTCCATGGAGGGGCGGTGACCCTAGCTATTGTTCGGACCACCTCTCCTTTTCCCGGAGTTCCGTTATCACTCAGGAATTCTTGGCAGGGAGTCAGTGAAGTTTCACCCTGTTGCAGCTGTTCTGAAGAACCCCACCCTCTATTTTTCTTCTGCTGGATCGCTGAGCCTAGCTGCTTCTGAGGCCATGTTGCTGGATTCTGTTTCCTGTCTCCAGCTCTACCTCGGGAATGACGCCTGGGTTGACCTTTGACCCTTAAACACTTCTACTCCAACCCGCTAAGAAAAGTCTGAAGAATGTTGACGTTGTCATGCAGGAATGTTCTCTACAATGAGATCTGTTGCCCCACAACATTTTGGGAGTAAGTGCAGGTGTGTGGCCGCAGGGGGAGTTGTGATTGGCCAGTGAGCTGTGACCTCACCTTGGCGAAGGTTGGCAGCTGTTGCGAGATCATTGTCTGGAACTCGGTCGAGTTGAGAGTTGAGCCGTTCGATGAAGATCCGTGAAAGTGAGTCACCATAGAGTTGATGGCCGACTCCAGGTCTGAGAGCTGAGTGAACACCTTCGGTATCATTACCATCATCATCATCATCTTTATTATCATTGTCATCAGCCTTCAACATCATAACCAGGCCGATGAAGACCAATTCAATAGTGGAGGTTCTGAGCTCCGTGAGCAGAACCTCTGGAGTTCTGGACCAGGGTCAACGAGCAAGTAAATATACCGTGGTGGACACTTATCCGTTCAGGAATCTTTATCAAGTCATTCATCAGCCGATGGTGTTAAAAACTCGCTAAAAATCGATGACGTCATTGAAACTACATGCAAAACATAGTCGCGCATAAAGTCTAAATCTACTGTCGTGAATCAAATGGTTTACTTTCGAGTCGCACGGGAGTTGACTCACCAGATCAACTTCACATAACACCCCCTCCCCTCCCCACAAAACACCAAGATAACAGCCCGGAAGGAAGCCCATGAATGTACCGGCGCTCAGGATTGAAACTCACCTTCGTCGCCATTTCCTGCTGCAGGAGTCGCTTCAATGCAAGAGTCGCAGAAGAGTCTGAAGTTCCAAGACCGAAGGAAGGAGCGAAGCGAACGAGGCCACGCCCCCACATGCACGCTCACGCACACACAGCAACAAGTCCTGATTGACAGGGTGTGGAGAAGCATGCAAATGGATCATGTGTCTTTCAAAAACGTAAACAAAGAAGGGAGGAAACGGGCGAGAACAAAAGTCAAGAGAATAAAAAAATGAAATATGGAAGGAGAAAGTACAGAAAGGACAAATGAAAGAGACGTTTTCACAAGTTCAAAGTTCTCAACGTTTAATCATCAAAAGGTTCTGAACTTAACATCAATAACTGAGGAGACTTTAATGCAACAACTGAACATAAAACACTGCTCCAGTAACTGGGTCACTCAAAAGAGTCCCGGATTTTCTTGACTGTCCAGTGAACGTTTTTTCGCTCCTCTTTCTCAGGACCAGATCCATGCCCACAATTGTGATGGTAAGCTGAACCAGCCTTGATCGTCTGGGGGGGCAGCAGGTTGAGCTGGTGTTGGAGCCGTGGTACTGGGCGCCGCCTGAGAGGTTGAAGGTCCAGCTGCCCTTCTGTCTTCTTCACTGACCACACAGAGTGCGAAACAAGTTTGAAGGCATAATCATCATTACACACTCTAACACTAACAGATCCTGCTAAGTTCAACACTGAGTCACATTATCCAGTCAGCGCATCTCCACCAGTGAACTGGAGAGCTTCACTGATCGTGGCACCTGTGAAGGTTCTGACCTGATCTGGTGCTGAATCCTTGTGATTCGCTGCTGAATGACAGCGATTATTTCAGGATCTGTGAGACGGTTTTGGACAGACTGCCACAGTTGGAGCTGCTCCCTGTTGCTCATGACTCTGAGGGGGACATAAAGACCATCAGCAAGCTGAGTGTGTTTGTGTAAAACACTCACATTTCCTCAGCGTTCTCCTGAAGTTGCGCACAGATGACACACTGATCCCCCAGACTGTTGTAGCAGTTCTCACAGAAGAAAGCTTCCAACACAAAAGACAAAAAAAAACATGACATCAGAGAACATTATTGAACAACAGAGAACACCTTGACATCTAGAATGGACATCTAGAAAGATCAGAAACATAATTCGACATCAAAAAATAGAAAAATTGGACATCAGGGAACATCAATGAATACCGTTTAAAATCAGGGAACATCAGAGAATATTAGGAAACCCGAGTCAACATCATGGAAAATTTTAGGGGACATCAGGAAACATGATAAAACTTTAGGGAACAGCTGGTATAATAAACAGACATAAAAGGACATGAATACTGGATTCCTCAAGTCAAACACAGAGTGCAGATAAAGTAACACACTACTGAGTCAACAATGGGGCACACCCAGGACACACACAAATCCTCGTGGAACACCTGAAGACACTTTCGTTGCACCACTAAACCATTAACCGTCATTTATACAAATCTCTGTTTGCTTTATGTGCACAGCGATCAAATGACCAACTGCAGCCAATGGGCTAACTCCGACCAAAAGACTGTAGCGTGAGATTGTGTAGCAGAGGGAAGAAGTCACGTGTTAACATGGTTGTCATGGCCACAATTCACAGCCAAACCCACCTGTACACTCTGGTATATGAGTGCCCCTGGCTGCGGAAGTCCTCCGTCCACACGCCACACAAAGGGGGTTTGTCAGACCCAGGTAGTTGTTGACTCCTCTACGTACTCTGCACAGAGACAATCAAAACATCCGCTGTGTGTCTTTCTGTTTGAGTTGTGTGTGTGCGCTTGTGTTACCCTCAAATTGTGGCGCCTCACACAAGAATCAGTTTTAGGTACAGTGAGTGATGGACTGCACACGTCACATCAGATCAATCACATTAGTAACATTACTTTTTTAACAGAATTTATGTGGGTTTTGCGTTGACTTTGGTGTTGAATGGGTTAAATTTAAGTGCACTACACAGTCACCGAAGCAATGTTTCTGGACTTCCAGCTGATTGGGCTGTTATTAACCTCAGCAAAGAGTTGGTGAACATTTTTATTAGTTCTATTTCTGTTTCCACTGTTCATGGTAAGTGTAATTGATGTTAGTAATTCTGTGCGTTCACAGTTATTATTTAACTGTTAAGTAGTGTATACGTGTGTAAGTTCAGCACAGTTTGTGTTTCTTTGTAACTCTGTAGTTATTGATGCACCTTAGCTTTTGGTTGTGGAGCCAGCCTCGTATTCCTCCTCCATCTCCTCCACTTCCTCCACCTCCTCCACCACCATCACCTCCTCCTCCAGGCCTGACCCATCCCCAAAGCGCTGACCTCTTCAGGGTTCTGACATTTGTCTCCCTCCGTTCCAGGATAAGGTTGCGAAGGTACCTGGCTCTCAACTGAGACGAAACCATGGCAGAGGTCAGGTGCCCTCAACACACACCGTAAATAAAAGTGCGAACGAAAACACACCGTTGTCGCACCAACAAACCATCTGGCTCTGGACCACAAACTTGTTCGGGGGTCTTAAGTTCTGGTGAATGTGTTTGGACCTGCTGCCTCCATTCTTCACATTCCACAGATGCTTGTGTGTAAGACCAACCCCCACCCAGCTGCCCCCCCTCACCTTAGTTGTATGTTCCTCTGAGGAACACTTGATGATGCTTGTCAAAGTATTAATAACTCAGCAGTCAAGACTCAGTAATAGATTAGTACTAGTATATTACTACTACAGTACTAGCTTGACTGAATGTATGTTTACATTGTGTGTCTGGTCTGGCAAGTGTGTGTTAACACAGGTGGTGTGTCTGAGTACCTGCTCCCTCTCTGGGTTATAGCAGGAGCATATAAGTCGTCTGAAGCGCAGCATGAATCCTCCTGCCACCGACACAAGTAGAGCAAGCAGCAGCAGCAGCCCTTCGGCACACAGATGAACCAGTAAAACCGGTTGTCATATCACACACACCAGAACCTCCAACAATCATGAGTGCTCTCATCATCATACAGCACATGTGCAGCTATTCACACTCTTGACAACACAACTGTAGCTGAGGTATCAGATGGCTGATGTTTTGAAAACTCATGTCACTAGAGTCATGTCAGGGATTTTCTTTTTGAATGTATTGAGTTGATAGTTGAGTGAGTGTATGTCATGTCATTTGGCATGAGTTTCGTTGCAATTATTGTGAATGACTAGACCTTCAGTGCTGGATCCTGGTCATTACCGATGACAACGCTGTAATAGAGGCTAGGCCTGGACGGCTTGAGCAGACATTTCGTGCTGACTACGGTGATGTTTCCCTGCTGCAGAGTGTTGAAAGATGCCGCCATATCCCTGAAGATGTCGGACAAGAAGCCCGACCCGTCAACCTCCACCATCAAAATGACCGGAGCTGGACCCAGAGACGGTCAGACCGGGTCAGTGCATGAGGACACGTGTGTTCGGATGTGTCCTGACCTTTGACAACCACGTCACCCTGGGCCTGTTCGTAGATCTCATCCAGCAACCAGAACAAAAGGTGGTCCAGACCGATGAGAGCCAAGGCCAGGGCTGTGTACATCATGACTGACAGCACACTTTTGAACACACCCCGACACTCTCTGCAGGTGAGCTTCCACGAGCCTGCACAACAACAGCCACACAATCTTTTCAAGGGTTAGTGTGTTAGTGTTAACATGGCAGCATTTGCATGTGTGCGATTATCAATGCGTGTGTACAATAAGTGTGATATTAGTCGTGTTTATTGTGATGCACTTAGGTTTGTGAATGTGACATGTGTGTGTGCATTGAGGGGGCACTGACAAGGTGAGATGTAGGTCTTGCTCTCCTTGGGCTTGAGTGGCAGCATCCGATTCTCTTTCCGCTCCAGACTCTCAACCCATGCGCTGATGTAGAGGTTGTCATAGTCGAGATGACGCAGGTAACGCCACCTGTATATACAGGCCCTGAAAACAAACACACACTGGTGCTGAGGCACGGCGAGGAGTGAACGAGGGCAGAATTCTCACTTCACGAGGGACAAGGCGAGGATGGCGTATCCTGCGTACAACAGCAGCCGACTGAGCCACGTGTAGTGCTGCAGCTCCAAAGAGACTTCTTTCAAGATGTTTTGAGCCATCTGGTGGAGTGACTGGTTGCTCTCAGCGTGAAGGTCAAAGGCAGTGTCAATAGATATGTTGAATTCAAACTGCTGCTTTATGTTCTGGAAAACAGCCAAAGTGGCTGAAAGGACACAGAGGGTGAGCAGGTATGGCTTGGAAAAGAAATATAAAGTTGACTCACGCTCTGCCAGTCGCTCCCTCAGCTGCGTGCCGATGTAGGATGGGATGATGCAGAAGATCTCGGCGCCTGAAACATAAAATCACTTGCCTTAAATTAAGACTTACAGAATGACACGGTTGTCAGTGAACGCACCGCGGGTGATGTTGCAGAGCGGCTGGAAGCCTGTGAGGATCTCGCACAGTAGGTCGAATTCTCCCAGCAGGATTGAACAATCTTCTCTGGCCTCCATGAACAGTTCCATACACCTCCTGAATGGTAAGCCCATCTGTTCGTTACATACGTCTCCAATCTTCACCAGGAAGTGCATGGCGTTCCTGAGCGTGCGAGCTGCAGAGGTCAAGGTCAAATGTAAATAATAAGTAATAGTGATTTGTAAAGCGCCTTTCTAGACAAGGGTCACATTGATAGTGACATTTGCAAGATTTTCCCACAGACATATGACGCCTCCTTGTTACTTTCCCATTTGACTAAGGAGCCCTTTGGTGACTTTCTAACTCTCAAGACGATCTAATAAGTTCTCTCTCATGAAACCCCCAAACACTTTTTCATCATCAAGTCAGAGCAACCGCTGTGAAAACATTCCCTCAGCAACAGACGTGGTTGTAACTGACTCTCACCAACATGTCGGATGCTGTCACTCAGAGCATTGATGAGGCTCTGGACTCTGCCTCCCATGGTAAACGCCTTATTGGTGATGTCATGGATCTTGTCCAGTGCAGCTATAAAGTAGGACAAGCTGAGAAACTGAAAACTTGTGAGTTACAAGTAAGCCTGAGTCTTACAGAAGAGCGGATCTACAGATCTGCGCATTAGCACCCTGGTTTGATTCGCTGTGAGCTCGGCCCCACACACCATACCAGAGGACGCTCGTCTGACGTTTTCCAGAGTGTTAGCGAGCGGCCCGGACATCAGCGACACCATGCAGATGAAGAGAAGCACACTCTTCCCGTTAGCTAAAGCAGGATAGAAGATGTGGAAACATGTCATCGCAGCAATAAATTACAATGTGAACAAATAAGATTTGGATTATTATTTTAAAGAAGCCATTTTAAGCATCCACAGAAACACTGAAAACCAAGTGTTGCTCTTGTAAAAAAAACTGATAGACAAGTTTGTTGAACTCTGTATCAGTCAAAGTCTGTTTTGGAAAGTAAAGAAATATGAAACTATGTGAATCACAGTTGAGCTTTAACTGTTTAACTGACAACTGTCAGGTGAAATACTAGAGACATGACAAGGTGGTGACGTTCACAACGAAAATATCTCACTATCGATATCAATAACTTAAGCAGAAACAGTTGTTCACTGAATATATAGACGGACAGAGTAAGGAGGCTGACCTGATAGCATGGAGGGCAGCATGAGGAACATGATCACCCGAAATTCGATAAACAACCCCATGCCAACGGCCACGCAGCCAGCCACAACCAGTGTTATAAGTGTGCAGGAATAGAGATCTTGTTTTTGCAGGAAGAGCATCACAGCTCCGTAGATAGAGATCAACATCAGCCCCAACAGAAAGGCCAGCAGGCCTCCTCCTCCTTGGATGAAATAACTTCTCAAATTCCTGCATCTCCTAAAGGAAAACACCAGCTGGTTACAATGAATTACACAATTCACATAAACCAGAAGGATGAACTTTTGTGCACGAAAACTCTTCTCGTGATAGACTAGAAGGAAGACATGTTTGTGTCACATAAAATACAACTTCATGAAACACTATTAAAACTTTAATTTCTTCATTTGTATTAAGACAGAAAGACTCATGTCACCTGGGAATGTCTAAATTCTTAGTTTTCTGTTTGATTTATCTCCAGTTATTTACAACATTAAGCGTTATTCTACTTTGCCAGTTACAGCCTGAGGTACTAGCATGCTAAATTCTTGCTAATCGATAGTTAACATGTAAATAGTTTACATTAAACTAGCTTGGATTTTTTTTTACCCAACACACAGTCACTGTTTGGGGTTGCATTATACGAAGATAAATCTTTTTCTCCTCAAAAAAGAACAATTTACCTGTTAGACACTAACATGTGATAACAGCTAGCTAGCGGCTAACTCACCGGTTTGCTGGAGAGCCCGCATTTGGATCTGGCTGTATGTTTGGATCTGGCTGTATGTTTGGATCTGGCTGTATATTTGGATCTGGCTGTATATTTGGATCTTGCTGTCCATCACCTTCCACTTGAACAACAACTGAACCCTGATCGCTCATCTTGACCCGGTTTCAGTCTCAGTCGTCACCAGAACTCATGAGCCCACGAAGGTTTCAAAAGTTCTCAGGAGGAGAGATGGTAAAGAGGACGTGTCACGTGTCACCAGAAAACCTGTTGGTGCAGCCTCTCGGTCTAAAGGTGCAAAAATCGGTTATTTAGAAGTATTAATTGAAGGTTTATCACCTTGAGTAGATTTGTTAAACCGAGGTGGTCCACCAGATGGCGCTGAAGACGTTGACACTGAGAGAAGAAACGTAACCACTTCGATATTTGCAGCTTTTTTCGTTTACAGCAGGGGTCCTCAAACCTCTTAACCTACAAATCAATTGTTTTCCAGAAAGCCACACATAACCAAATAACCCTCTCAGAGCTCTAAATAAAGAGTTACACTAATTATGAAATAAACAATTAAAATAGGTCTGATTGAAAATGAAAAATGTAGGCCCTTCAATTTTGATATCTTTCCAACTAGACCTTCATAAAGAGCAAAAAGCGTAGTTAGTTGAATAATATACCAACAACAACGTCTTGATTTCTATTTAACTACTCTAAAACATAATTTACCCCCTAAATAAATGTGGAGACGGGGACCCCTGATCTACAAGAACAGTTTCATCATAAAACAATCTTTTTAAAAGCTGAATTGAACATTTCTGAAAATGTTCATTTAAAAAAATCGTTTTGTCTCATCTCTTTGGTTTGGGTCATTTGTGAATAAAATTAGGACACGATACAGACAACTTGGTGACGTGTTTATTATTTATGCTGAATGGCTGGTGTTGATAACTAAACGTAACTCACGGAGCATCAGCCACCCCTAATATCACGTCAGTCAGGCAGCTCTGTGTCTACACGCAGGTCAGTCGTCCAGGGATGTGGTCTCAGCCGATGAATTTGGGCTCAGGTACTCAAAGGCCTTCTGGCTCTGGGACACAATCTGTTTGAGCGGTGTGAGCAGCATATCTGTGGCGGACGGCCTGCGGTGGGAGTTAGCTTCGGGGGGAACCATTAAACTTAGGCCATCCACATCTGAGTCAGGCCTCAGACCGGTGGCACCGTCGGGACTCTGAGGCATGCTGGGACTGCGGACGCTGCGGGAGTACAGACTCTTGCGGCGACGTGGACGACCATCCATCGCCTTAAGAAAGAGACTGTTAGCTGAGCTGCGGCGTGATGAGCTGTCAGCTGAGAAGTCCTGCTGGTTGAGGAAGTCCTCCACCTCTTGGTCCGTGGGCTGCTGCATCTGGACACAGATAGAGGTTTGTTACCCTATTGATCCCCTAGATAAAGAAGAAGGTGACCACATACCATGTCGTAGAGGGGCGTGATGTTGATGATCAGCTGTAGGAGGATCTTGGAGAGTTCTTGCAGGTCTTTAAGCAGCTCCTGAACAAGGACCGGCATCTCAAACACCTGCTGCACAGGTCGCAGCTCCACCAGCATCATGGCCTGTTCCCTGACCCGGCTAACGCTTGTCTCTCTGGCACCCTCGGCTTTATAGACAAGGGCCACCATCAGGGTGTGTAAGTACTGCAGCAGTTCACCAATGAGCTCCAGGACTTGGCCAAGACCCACCTGCAGTAAGCATTCAAACATCTAGTGACCTCTACCGGGTTAATTATCCACATTTTTTTCAAATCATTTTGTACCGTGTCTGCAGCAATTCCCAGTGTCTGGAGGGCGCCTTGCAGCTGTTCCCTAATCTTCATCATGCGGTGGTAGAGCTGGAGACTGAGTCTAAGCAGGAGGCTCCTGATGCGGGTCCACATCCCGGGCTCGTCGCTGTCATCCTCGTCCTCATACTCCTGCACCCTCATCTCCCACTCGCGACCTGCACACACACTTGTTAGTGGGTCTGTCGTGGCACTGTTTCCTGGAGCCCGTACTCACGCAGCGTGGGGGGAAGGGGCATGTAGTAGGAAGTGGTTTGCTCCAGCCTACTTAGAAGGTCGTCCAGACCTGACGCAGTAGCCTGGCCCACCTGAGAATCCTGCAGGTTCCGCACCGCCCCCCACACACCATCCAGCAGACGCTCCAGCTGATCCAATGCGCCGTCCAAACCGTCCACCACCAACAACTGCGCATCGTCCAGTGTCAGGAAAAAGGCGTCTTTAAGGTGACTGATGACCTGTAGAGGAACACAAGGTTCTCAAACCTGAACTTAATCGAAGTCACGTACTGGACTGACCTCTTCTGTGGACTGGTTCAGAATCGGGAATGTCTTCTCCAGCTGGTTCAGACCCGTCAGGGCAAAAGTGTTGGCAACTTCAACTGCAGACAAAAACCAGAGTCACTTCATGAACACAGACCAGACTTCCTCATGATGACGCATTAGGCCAAGAAGCGGGTTTTGCCATGGAGACCAGCAGACCTGGTCCGTTAGGCTTAACCTGGCAAGCAACAAGCGCCACCTACTCTGAGGCTCCAGGGTCTGCAGCAGGGGAGTTGCCTGCCTCAGGGCCACCACGGACATGTTGCGGACGCCGACCTCAGCAATGCCACCAACCATCCTCAGGAGGGGGTAACGACCCTTGGCCCCGGAGTAGACGGAGTTCACTGACTGCAACGCTGAGCGAATCAGCGGCAAACGAGAGACTCGGAACATGGCACTGGTCTGATGGACAAGACAGGTTGATGGTTTAATTCCCCATTTTTCTTTTCTTTGTTATGTTAGGAGGTTCAATTACATTAAAACGTATTTTATGTGATCAACAGACCAGTTTTCAAATACTTTACAGTTTTAATAACGTTATTTAAAAGAAGAGAAAGGGATCAGAATGAGCCACAGAGGTGAAAAAAAGGAAGAGGCAAAAACCTTAGACAGATCCTAAACTGAGGATCTTCTGCTGCGACAAGCGCGGAGGGAGAAGATAGACAGGGGGAGGAAAGAGAAGGAAATAGCGAGGGGGAACTGAGAGAGAAGAGAGAACGGTGTACAGCAGAGTCCAGAGAGAGTAGAGAATAGTCTGGATCCTGTCATAGCAAGTGACAAGGAGATCCAGGAGATCATGGATCCAGCAACATGATTTGAAGGTGGGGTTCTGGAGGAGATGGAAATAAAAAGGAGAAGTCAGAAGTGTCCAGGTGTTGAGACATGAAACATGTGTCCAGGTGTTGAGACATAAAGGAGAAAGGGGTTGTAAAAACTTCTCCAGCAATCTAATTCTAAAGCCACATTACTAAGAGCTGGTTGAGACAGAGCATGATTGAGTCCTGAAAATATAAGATTTATCAAAGAGAAGAGAGTTTTGTCAGTAAGCCTTCAGTAAAATGAAAGATTTGGGTGTTCCAGGACTTAATTTATGTAATACAGTTATGTAATAATGTTGATTAATAAAATACAATTGCTTATTATCAGCATATAATAATAATATAATTATAATAGGTTAGGTAGAACTTTACTGATCCCTCAGGAGGTGTTCTTGGAAAATTGTTTTTTTTTCAATTAGACACAGCAATACAGCAATTAATTATGAAAAATAAAATAAAAATAAAAATAAAAATAAAAATAAAAATAAAAATAAAAATAAAAATAAAAATAAAAATAATATATAATAATATATATATATTTGTAGAATACTCTGGTGGTCAACAGTGTTGAATGCAACATTGAAACACGGCCCTGATCAGAGTGGTCTCTGCACTGTAATGTTCCCTAAAAAATCAAAGAGGGAAGCAGCCACGAGGTAACAGAATCGAAGAGACATGTTTAAATTGGGAGGAGGAAATTATAGAAAATATCTGTTGAATACTGACAATTCGAGTCCAAGTATCAATCAGGTTTAAAATATTAAATCATAGACATTTCTGGTTCTCTGAGAACCATGTTGATGTTGTGTTGCTGTTTCAGAAGTGGAACAGATATTGTGTTTGTTAAGTTTGTGGGTTTTTGGCGTCACTGAGGTTTGGGATCATCTGCTGATCAGAAGTTCTGACCAGGGTCTCGGGCATCAGCTGAGATGTGTGAGTAGTTCCTATCCACCACCATGCAGGAACATCAGCGGCACCAATCATCGCCCCAAGGAATCGATGAGAACAAGTGGCGACATTCTGGTCTGTAATCTCCATGGCTACTGTGAAATCCATCCCTGGCCTGTGAGTATTTGACAGTTCCTGTCTTTAAGGACGGTTCTGAGTCACTCATGTTAGGACCAGAGGAGAATTATAAAAGTAAAATGAGTAAGAAGTTCACTTTTTAACACATTGATGGACAGACAGAAAATCAGACACATCAGACAGAAAGACAGATAATGGACCGACCATAACTAGGATGGAGAATAGACAGACATATAGAGAATGCACACACAGACAGACAGACCTAAAACCTGATGGCCTCGCTGTCCACCAGGTCGTGGTCCTCAAAAATAATGAATCGTAGGTTCATGTTGTCTTTGGTTTTCTTCATCAGAACAAAGACATACATTTGTTTAAGTCTGTCCTGGGTCCTGTCCAAACCACCACCTACTGTCAAGTTATGATGGAGCAGCTGCTGTGCCAGTCGAACACCTCAAGATTGGTTGTATTTTTTGTTTTTGTTTGATGTGTTTAAGTAATTTGTGTGTGTCTTACCTGGTCATTTTGACTAGCTGTCATTTTGCCACCAAATCTGAGAAGGAAACAGAGTAAGAAGCTAAATGATTAAAACCCGAGAGCAAAGATGTTTTTTGTTGCTGTTTTACTGTGAAAAAACACAAACATTGAGAATGTAAAGAGGAATAAAAAGGGGAGTGGAGAACAAATGAAGGTAAAAAACACACAACATGTTGTATGGTGGTGAGTGGTCATGCTTTATCGGTGTGGACGTAGAAGACATCAACACACTTGTCTTGAATTAATAATTTGATTGTCAACGTAAATTTGATAAAGAGAAGAAGTATGTAAAGAGAAGGAAGAAGGAATAAGAACTTTCGTTGACAGTCTTACCCCATCGGAGTTGTTGATAAAGCAGCTGACGATGACAAGGATGATGAAGATGATGCAGGGGATGAAGACTGCTGGCTGGGCTGCAACGATCTTAGCTTTTTGACGGGCGACTCTGCCTTGTGATAGGATGGTTCTCAAGGTCCAATCTCGACACAGCACGACCACAGAATGGTTCAGGATACGCCAAGGAGTACTGTGTCTAAATGACATTGTGGATGCATATGAATCCAGGCCACAGCTGATTCTTTACCATGACGTTCCTAGAAGTTACAAGAGTCATAATTCTCTAGAAATAAAACTGCTTCAGAATTTCAGGAAATAATGTTTGCGCGAGCTGAAGGTCAAATGTCAAATTTTGGCTTCGGGGGAAAGAACATTGGGTGTTTATTCAACATATATGAAAAATAGAAAATTCTGCCATTTAGTGCTACATCTGACCCAGGACCTCCATCACATTTCTTTCCTTCTTCATTGTGAACGGTGGAAAATTGATTCTTCCTGCATTCCAGCCAAGTTGAGCAACACAAACCTGAAGACTGTGTACAGTCAACAGCTGTGAGGAGAAGAACTGTAGTCAAATGTCTGAGTTTAGTGACTGTGTTTATCTTTTTGCTGTTATTAAATAAACCATTAATGAAAATTAAAAGGGATAGTTCACCCCAAACTCAAACTTGACTCATGTTATACTCTCCCTCATGCCAACCAAGGGTTGGGATTATAATCAGAGTAATCAGTTATAGACAAAAATATTCGTTCATTTCAATTTAGCGACTGGAGAGAGACATTGAGTGTGACTTTATTGAGAAAGACACACTTTATATCATCCAAATACCTTCATCCAGCTTGTCTGTAACGTCCATCATGTATTGAAGCCTCGACATGAGGGATTGTTCTGAAAAAGTCTTAAATCAGTCTGTGTTTTAAGTTTGTTTGTAGCGGATCAGCCATCAGCATAAATCTCTCATGTCGAGGCTTGAATATGAAACGGATGTTACAGACGAGTATTTGGATGTTTTTAAGTTTGTTATTTTTGGATGAAAATGAAGACGAGAGAAAATGAAGACGAGGACAACTGAGTTCCAGTCACTACATTAAAATGAACATACATTTTTGTCTATAACTCAACGGATTACTAATAATCCCAACCCTCGGTCGACATGAGGGTGAGTAGAAAATGATTGAAGTTTGAATATTGAATATCACTTTAAGCATGAAAAACGTTTTGTACTGTATTTTCTTTTTGAAAGTATTTTTCCTATTAAACGGACTCATGTTTGTTTACAACTGTTCTTAAGCAAAGTCTTTTGTGACTCCAGGGCTTTTTTAATAGCTTTGTTTTGCACAGATTCTTATTTTGAGAGAAAGTAGTAAAACAATTTGCTGTATGTATTTAACCCTAACTAGTCAAAATGGATCGTGGAAAATTAATTCAAATTTAGTGATTGCGGATAACTTTAATAAGGTGATGAAAATAGTCAGGACAGTGTGAAGATGTTTCTGACCATATATAATATGTTTAATCTCGGCACTAAAAGTTGTCAACCACTCCATTTTGTTCTCAACTACTGGCTCAGGACCCATAGGTGGGTGGTAAGGTGGATTTTATTTGGTAGTTGGCTTTTTCGTTAAAATATACATTTGTTCATTTGTTTTTTACGTCTGCTTAAATTAATTAGTTTAAATTATATATTTTTAACGAACTAAAGTAAAATACTGTAACGGTCTGTGATGATCGTGTTACTGTTCCTTTAACACTGACACCGGTGAGAGCGAGCTTCAGCGACATTTGCGAAGAAGTTACAAGTTACGTCTTAATTAACACTATTTTTGTCAAATAAGGGGTAAAGTGAATGAGAGCGCTGCTTGTTTTTCATGCAACACACTCATTTCACCAGCCGACCCCTGTCCTGCTGGATGGTCTGCACTGGAGACAAGGCCTCATCCTAAGACTCAGGCCCACCTCAGTCCAGGTCCAGTCCTAGTCACCTGAACCTTTTATCTGGACAAATGTGTCAATTCCTCACGAAAGCTGTGTAGATGACTCAGCAGGTCTCATACAGCGTGGAAGTGAAGCGAACCTTTGTGTGCTTCATGTAGACTTGACGTCACAGCTCTGACCGCAGATGCAGTGAATGAAGGGCTAAATGATCTTCAGTCGTTCATGTGATAAACACTGATGTCATAGAAAAGCCGTTGTCAAGTTCGTTCTGAAACCTGCTGAAAATGGTCGAGTACTGCAACAGCTAAAATTTTATTTCATATTCTGCTAAGTTTGACACATTCAAGCAGCCTTTTGGGACCGGAGTGTTCCGACGACAAACATCCTGTGGCACCCAAAAGTAGGTTCATCTGTTTTATGCTGGGCACTGAAATCTGGGCTATCAGAGTTTAATTGCAGGTTGATTTAAACTTTTTTTAAAACAATCTAGGGAAACACTGAATACTTTACTCATAAATGTGATAGTTTGGAGAGAAGACTGGATTGGGTCCCACCAAAATATATTAGAAATGGGGGTTAAAATAAGAAAGGTACGACATGAAGTGATCTGACAACAACGGTGGAAGAGCTTACAGATGCTCCGAAAGAAAAAGTGTCTTCAGCACAGATTGGAACAGGGACACACTACAGGTCATCATCATAATTTGCCTGAACAAGACACCTGTCTCGCTTGCAGTTAATACAAAACTCTGCAGCGAGAATTCTGACCTGCTCTTGTAGGAGAACTCACATTTCCTAGATCCCTAAAACTCTGCATAGAATCAATTTAAAAATTCTGGTTCTTACATTCAGATCTATTAATGGTCAGGCTCCTCCTTAAATCAGTGATCTGATCCAGCCTTACACCCCAACTTGGGTTCTTAGGTCTGTGGATCAGAATCTACTGATGGTTCCTGAACATGCATCCGGACCAGAGGAGAGAAATCCTTCCAGGCTGTTACTCCTAAGATTTGGAACAATCTTCCTCTCTCTCTCTGTGTTTGTTGGATCTACTGACTCCTTTAAGAAACATCTTAAGACGTTTTTATTTGTGCAGGCTTTACCCTGATTTTCTGGGACTCCTGTGTTTGTCTTATGTGTCTTGAATAAATGTATATACAAATAACTATTACTTACTTACCTACTTGCTTACATAAGCTGCATGGTCAGGTGTGACCCTTGTGTGTGACATCACTGACTCTTCAAACAAACAAGTCATCATTCTTACATGTTTTATTTGCACATCCAGAGTGTTAACAAACCCAACACAAAGGTTAAGCATCCAGGTCTACAGCAGGGGGGAGCACACACACACGAGAAGCTCAGAGGACATTAGACAGGAAGGGAACCAGCGTACATCTGTACAAATCCATTGTCCATTGGTCCGGGAACAACCTTCACTGGGTCAGACATTGATCTGTGAAATGATAGAAGTAGATCCACGAGGCGTCTTAAAGAGCCGGTCAACCACTTTAAGCATCTCAAAGTTCAAGATTACATGCAAATATTTGGTTTTCTTTTCCAATTGGAGAAACAGAAGAGCAGCCATGATTCTGTAGTGATCTTTGGCTGCGACTGTGTAGCCAAGTCAACAAACACAGAAACACCATGCTAGCTGCTGCTAGCTTTGTCGTCTTGTTCACGGTTACAGACCATTACAGTCACGCTTACACACAAACCCTGAATGTTTTAGGTCTCTGGGAATAAAGTGGGGTGCTGATGTGGAGGGTGAGTCTAGGTTTGTGACTGACCTGCAGGCTACTCAACGTCGCCAGTTCACGAGACATTCTCTCATTACTGTGAAATGAAGGATGAGCTTTTACTTTGAAGTGCTTGAGATTCACTTCAAAGAAAAGTGTTCGGTTAAAACAACATGAGAGGGCTTTCATAAAGAACTGTGCTTCTAGAAATGGTGAACATAAAAAAGTCACGAGGAAATAGTTCATTGGTAGCAGATCGAAGAGCGCCCCCAGCTGGACGCAGCAGTCCGATCAGAAACAAGTAAAAATCCGGCAAGCAGCACTAAAATGTACAAAATGAAAGAGGCAGAACAGATGCGGTAGGGCGCCCCCTGGTGGTTTAGAGGATGACTCTTAAACGAAGGCTGAAACCTGGTTGTGTGGACATTCCACCTTCAAATTCACCTCACATCAGAGTTCAGGAGTGAAAGTATTTTGCATCAACCTGACTGATCTGTGCCTCAGCACACGTTTTTTTCATCTTCTTTTTAATCACCTATTACTTCTGTCTGCTTCTACACTCGAGTTCTTAACGCTGTTAATTTTAGTTGTCTGATTTTTTAGCTTAGTGACCACTAGAAATAGCTCCCTCTCTTTCATCTCCCACATTAGCTGGAACAGATTTTCTGATAAAGAGCCCACCGCCGCTGCACTGGGATGAAATGTAGGAGTCGTCATGCTACCAAGTACTTTACATCTTCTCTCTGAGAGTAGGTTAACATCATTACTAACATTAATATGGTTACTGTCTCCAGTCTCTGCTGGTGCAGTTTGTTCCGTCGCCACGATCGGTTCAGAGTCTGTTGACCAAAGTGATGTCAGTTTTCTCTTCCAATAGACATGCTATAGATTGCATGACAAAAACAGCAGGAGGGCGACATTTTCTCGTTTGACTATTAGAGCATTAACAACTTCAACAACACATGCTTTTTTGTGTCGTCACTCTCTTGACGCACAACCTTTTTCTTCATTAGCAAATATTGTGGATTGTTAACAGAAACAGAGTTGTGTGTGTGTATGTGTTTGTGTGTGTGTGTGAGTGTGTGTGTGTATGTTTGTGTGTGCTGTACACTCTGCATGTCCCAGTGTGTGCACTGGTCAGTGCGATGTTCTCAGTACTCGCTCAGGTTGTGCCACTTGGAAATCTGCCGACGTGGATTCTCGCACACTTCTCGCCAGTGGAGGGCGCCCGTGGGCACTGGACTGTGGAGGCCGAGCAGGAGGCGGCCAAGTACCTCGTTCTTGGTGGTGCGGTCAAAGTCGACAACCAAGAACTCCACAGAGATCTCAGGGAGCAGCTCAGGTGGTATGTCGTAGATGAAGGACTCGTTGAAGACGGGGTTCAGCGTACACTTCTTCACGTGCGTCTTCTTCTTTGCTATGCGCTTGCGACCATAAAACACGTTGATCTTCACATATGGATCTGAAAAGCAAGGGATAATGGCATAAGCTTAGAATAAACCTTTTTGAACTCTGGACTAATTATTTGTTCCAAGAAAAAGAAAACAGAGCTGCCTTGTTACAGTAATAGTGACTCCGTTTCTCATTCACACTTGAAAGCAGCTTCTGTGCTTCATTTCACAGGATGTTTCATTTCACTGACTCACTTGCTGAGAGGCCGGTCATGTCCATCTTGGGAAGGTGTCGAGCCTTCAGGACCACAACGCTGAGACGATGAGACACCGGTTGGTAGGACAGAGAGGCCAGGAGCTCACCGCGACTTTCACACTGACAACACCAGAGAAAAAACATTCAGATGTACATCATTCGGTACTAGAACAACTTTGCTTGAGACAATAAGCACTTTACAACCTGTTTTCAGATCGAAGGATATGTCTGAGGTAAACAAAGAAACTGTGTACTGGTTTTAAACAATTTGCCTTATATTTACAGACTGACCTTGGGATAAAAAATAAATAAATAAGAGATTTTGTTTAACTATCATTCAAGTTTTGGTACACTGAAACCGCGGTCTTGATGTTGAAGTTCATGTGTATCAAGGTTGAAAAGAAAGTACATATGCTGACTTCCTGACAAGTTTGACGGTGGCTTACGTACATATTTACTGCCAGGATCCATGTCAGCCTCACTAGTCTTGTTGTAGTCAAGTGGATATTAAATTATTCGCAAACTGATGATCTTTATTTTATTTAGACAACATGATGATTTTATGAACAACAATAAAAACAGCTATTTCACATAATTCAGAAGAAAAGTGAAATAATAATAAGCTTGTTTTTATAAAATAATGAAACAAAATTGCGTCTGATCACATCAAGCTCTTCTTCTCACACGACGTTCTCTACGAGAGGCTCTTATGAAACGACATCACAGCCCGTTACAGATCAAAACCAAGCAAAAGCCGGTTTCCCCCAATGATCAAATGGTCGGTGCTATCTCTTTGAAAAACACACTCATATAAATAAACCATCACGTGATAACTATTTGTAAACAAACGCTTTTATTTTATAAGTATAATAAAAATCCCTGTGTTGTGCAGGTGAGTCACACATTCTAATAAAGCTCAGAGACGATCATACAATCTTCATCTTCCTCATCACTACTCATCACACATAAATTCTTTAACAGTTAACTTACTGATTTACAGTTTTATCCTCTAAGGCGACATCGGTAGATGTTTCAAAAAAGCCTCCGATTGTCTTTGTAATTTGTGTTAATATACAAAATATGTGTTAAAATAAAAACATTTAAACCGTAGCACGTCTGCACTAATTTACAAAAATGTGTTCCATTTTAGTAATGTTTAAATTAACAAATATAAACTGTTAATCCCAATTAAATTCATCTGTCAATCTTTTTCGAAGAATCTCAGGTTCTGGCTCATTTAAATATGATTGACATGTTTACAATTCCTCATGTCGAGGATTAAAGTTACAGACGAGCACCAAGGAGGTATTTGGATGTTTTTTAAGTGCTTCATTTTGGATGAAAGTCACCCTGAGCTCCATTCTCGAAGTTTAAATTATTTTAATATACATTTTTGTCTATAACGCTAAGGAACAGATTACTCTGAAGATAATCCCAACCCTAAACCGACATGAGAGTGTGAGTAGAAAATCATTAAAGTTTGAATTTTGAGTGAACTAATTTAAATCAACACATTTCGTAATTTGTTGTTGTTACTAAATGTTCTGTTACACTCTAAGAAGCTCATATTTGATGCAATAGTGGATTCGTATTTTTGCAGCGTCAATGACTCACCTGCATGTTCCTCTTGGTGATTTGCTGACTCAGGTGGACACGTCCTGTGCTCGGGTCCACTCCTTTGAGCGGCACCACAGCCTCTCCGATGACATCATCGCGAGCGAAGCGGTCAAAACTGAGGACCAGGAAGTGCAGCGTGAGCTCTGGAAGTGAGCTGTAAGCCACACCGTAGAAGGTGAAGGTCTCGTCAAACAGCGGATCCAGGGTCTTTCTGAGAACTCGAGTCTTGACTCGGTGCTTCTTCTCTGGCAGAATTGTCATCTTCAGGTATGGGTCAGAGCTGCCTGCCTGCTCATCCATGGCGGGGAGACCTCGCGCTCCGACAATAGTGACCACCAAAGCCTTCTTTGGGAAGTTGTAGTCCACTGTGAGGCTGATGGTTCCCATACTGGGTTCAGGTTCTGCTTCTGAAGAGACCGGCGTGAAGGGTGACGCTGTCTTGCTGCTGGTTTGACTGCTGCTCGCAGAGCTGCTGTCGAGGCAGCAGTAGTCAGCACGGACCGGCAGTGCCTGTTCCAGACGGGCTTGGTTGTGGGCAGGGCCTCTGCCACAAGGGGGCACCAGGTGACTCATCTGCAGCTGACCTGGTCCATCCAGGATGTTGTTCTCAGCGTCTACCAGAACCATTCCTCTGCCTGCCGACGAGCCGGTGCGCTCTCCCTCAAGGTCGGCACGGCGCAGGCTGCGTACGATCCTCTTGCTGCTGCTGAGGGATTCTGGGTAAATGCTGATGCCCTTAAGCATGTGGATGAACTTATAGGGTGGATCCTCTGCATCACAGTACTGGTCTCCATGTAGCTTGTAGCGCCCAGAAAGCCGTAGATACCGGCGCTGACAAAAGGTCCAGAGCAGCACCAGGATGATCACCACCAGGACAAGAAGACCCGCCCCCAAGAACCCCGCCAGGACGGGCGACATGGCTGCAGAAGAGACAAATAAAAAGGATCTTTCTCAACACATGAAAACACATTTTATTTATACACAAAGACACTGCATATAAAAAAGAAACAAGTTAAACACCGTGTAAAATAAACATTTCAACAAATTTCCAACGAAAAATAATAATTAATAACAGGTATTATTAATAAATGCAATGTGAAACTATATAGAAATATAAAAAAAAACACATTGGTGGGAGCGTGGCGCCCCCTATGGGTCAGTCGCTATTGTTCAATAGGTTTCTTCTAATGAAGTAGAGCAGAAGTGTGCTT
This sequence comes from Callionymus lyra, assembly GCF_982586985.1. Taxonomy (NCBI): domain Eukaryota; kingdom Metazoa; phylum Chordata; class Actinopteri; order Syngnathiformes; family Callionymidae; genus Callionymus; species Callionymus lyra. Next base: position 4,675,737 of record NC_141834.1, read on the forward strand.
CTGATATGAGTGGGCCTCATCTTGAAGGGTCTGAGTAAAGTTCTAAAGTCTAATATTGTGACCAGCTCTCGCCGAGTGTGGACTTAGGCCCAGATCAGAGTCCATTTTGCTCATAAACCCGAGATCCACATCACAGCAGCAGTGACATATTTAGCCAGGGATGACTACACATGAGAAACACGACAAAAATGAGTGATGTAACCAGCATGACTCAACAGTCCAGACCAATCCGCTGCGAGAGCATTTTTGTGATGCCAACTCTAACAAAACCAACATTACATGTAGCTGAGGTTTTCAGCTACATCAGCAAGCACTTGGTAAAGAACTGTTTGGGTCTGTTTACAGGCACCTTAAAATAAAGACATGAAACTACTTTCCATAGTGTTCCTGTCTGAGTGTAATAATGGAAAACATCTGATATTATTTTAATAAATGAATATCAAAGGTGAGGCTACTAGAGCTGCACTGCTAGTATAGAGTTAGTTTAAAAAAATTCAAATATGAAATAATAATCACCAGATTTCTCACTAAAACATAAAAATGGCAGACAAAAAAGGATGCCCAGCAGCAGTATCAGGTCTAATCTTATATGTACCACAATAACTATGGGTGTACACCTAAACCTGTCAATGAGGAAATATATTTCCAAAAGATTAAATATTAAAAATAATGTTAGTTGCCCAGTGTAGAATGTACTGCCAACTGGTCCATTACTCATGACTCAGCTGACATCACAGGGGACTGTATCGACCTTGGGAATTAAATCATTTGGACCTTCAGTTTTAACCCAAAAGAGGACCTCTAGATCATCTTCAATGGTCCCTGGCGTGAAACGACACCCTAAAAGCTTGATTGTCATCAATCAGATCAGCCATCAGCTCTAGCTGTGAAGTAATCCCAGCTGAGGGTGAGGGAGAGAGGGAGGAGGGGAGGAGGGGAGGAGAGAGGAGGAAAGGGCCGGAGAGAGGAAGAGTGGCTGGGGTTGGTGTGTGAGAAGGTCTTTGTTTGCTGTGTATAGAGACGTTTTGTCCTGATGTGTCCCAGGATACTGCAGCGAGAAGCGTGCAACGCACACACACACACACACACAAACTCTGAACAAACGTATTCAATGTGGCCTTGTGGGTAATTGCTGTTTATAGGAATTCAATTCAGAGTTTCCCATCACCACTCTGGTTTAAGCAGCCAGTGAGTCGAAAATCGTTCCCACAAAAATCATCTCAATTGTTTTCAGTGCTCAGCTGATGTCATGTTTTTTTGTGTGTTTTTTGCTGCCTAGCAACACAAACTCACGGGGTCTGATGACTCTTAACATTGGAGACATTCTGGACCAGTGCCGAATGATTAAAACGGGTTTTACTCACCTGGTGATCTATTGTTAAATGTATTTTAAATAATTAGAGAATTGTTGTGTTAGTAATGACTTCGCGTGACGTCATCCTTTTTAGACCATCACATTAGAACCATGGTCGCCAGACATGACGTCGGCCGATGCCCGAACTGATTTTCACGCGCACGCGCACACCGAGGCCCATTAGCCAGGCTTGTAAACGCCCTTAAGTTACAATTTATAACACGTAGACATCCACGTTAAATCACAGTGGACTCCGAGTGGAATAAACACGACAGAACAGCAACTGTCAAAAAGGGCGTCATAATGGATCGAAGCTTGTTTTTTTATATTTCTGGCATCAAAAAAAAGAGATTTCGAATCAATATCTTTCGACAGGAAGAAAAAAAACGGATAGTCCACACATACATCACACATATACACCCGCGGGTGTGATGATGTTCTCGGGCCTCTTACCGTAGGTGGGTCGCAGATCCGTGATGTCCGCCATTTTGAGTCGCTGGTTAGGGATTCGGGAGACAAGCGAATAGCTGGAGAGGACGCGCGCACACACTTGGACCGCTCTCACTTGACACCCGGACAGCGCCCACAGATAGTGATCACCGCAGCGCGGATGTTTCCCGCATGTGTCCGCGAGTGGACCTCGACTCCGGATGAAGGTGCCGCGCCTGTCCGACGGATGCTCTCGCTGTGATGCAGTGCGCCTGCGCGGATGGGTCTGCAGAGGGATCGTGTATTTGACAATAACTCACTCTGACGCGACGTCATTGGTCCCTCGTCAACACACATACAGTCCATTTCAATTTATTTTTCAAATGAGATAATATCACGAGTCGTATGTGTCTGTTAACCTTTTCTGTATCACAGTATTTTCCTTTTCGCTTTCTTCCTCCAGCTCTTCTCCATCCCAGTCAGTCAAAAGAGAAGACCGTTCACGCCCAGTCTGGTCCGGCCTATTAAAAAGACGCATTTTTCTTTCTACTGATCCCATCCATGAGGGATTGTTGTGAATTTCCTCCTCTTTAATATAACGTAATTTAAAAATAAGTATCTAGAGATAACTCTGTTATGATTTGACACTTTAAATTAAATTGACATGACTCAAGAACACATCATCACTATCTGGATATTGTTTAATAAATAGTTATATATGCAGCTCAGGGTTATTCTGTCTTTGACGATATTCAATAAGGAAGAAATAATGAATGGAACGGATTTAATATTATCAGAATTGGTCGTTTTATTATCTTGTATCAGTGAAGCGTTTATGAGGTCTAGTTTTAGCGCAGAGTGAGACCTCTTCGCAACATCCTTCCTGTAGCTCTGGTCCTCCCGCAGGTCCCTCCCGTATCTGACGTCACCTCAACCTTAGGTAATAAACAGGAAGTTCATATATGAGCATTTTGAGCTGCAAGTTGGAGGATGTTTTGTTCAATGACAGACATCAACATGATTTTGGTCTGTGAGCAGTCTAATGTGAGTGTGTGTGGTATTTAGCAATAAATATATATTTTCAAAAAAATTAATACTGGTACATAATCCTTACCTCTAGTTTTATTTGATGCTTGTCACGACAGATAGAAAAAAAGGCAAAGATCGAAAATAGTTTCTAAAGGCCTTTACAGGCCACATCAACTGGGTGGACAGCATGGGAAGATGTCAAGGAAACCGCTTAGTCTTTCTGTACTGTTTAGTATACTTAGAGAGTATATGCAGAGGAAACCCACCCATACAGATCAATATTTTCTATGATTCATCCCAGCATCCCGTGATGTCAGGAAAATTGTAAGCCTAATTCTAAGCCTTGTATATTTTACGGGCAGGCCGATATAAACACGATGTGGTGCCCTTGGACATTAATCCTCAGGTGACCCCTCTCTCGCTAACTATATTTGGTCTACATTTATTTATTACATTATTGTTATTATGAGACATTTACATAATTTCAAATATATTTATGTATAATTTATATTAACAAAAACATAAAAAAAACACTCAAGAACTTTTTCTAGATCTGTAAACTTCATGGTGTAACACTTTCTCTTTACGAGTCCACCACCTGTTCCTCGGAATATCCCACTCTATATGTTGTGTCTTGTGTTTAGGTCTACTGTCTATTCATCATTTCTTTCTGTATTTTCAGCTTTTGATCTGTCTATCCTTTCTTGTTTTTAAGTTGTTGTGTCTTCACAAATGCGTCTTCACCTGCCTATTAATATGGGTTTCCTTTAAGATTTCTGGCTACTGTTGCTCTAGTGATTTGTTGTGAACTTTTTTTCTCTTCCTCATAAAAGAATGATATATATTTCCTGTCTAGCCACAGAAAGAGCAATGAGGCTGCAGTTCACACGCCGGCAGTTCACCTATTCCGTTTGATGGAGTCTACAGACTCTTTCAAGGAGCATCTTGAGAACTTTTTATTTGTGCAGGCTTTTTCTTAACTTTCTTGAGGCTGCAATGATTATCTCTATGTTGTTTTGACCTTTTAAAGCATGTATTTTAACTGTGTATTGTTTTGGTTGTTTAAGCGCTTTGTGGCCCTGGTCTGTGAAAGGAGCTTTACAAATTATAATTACTTACTTATTTATTCCTATTATATTTCAAAGCATTTATGTTCATATATTTGTTTTTTTTTGTATTAAATGCAAATAAAACCTTATGGACAGTAGCCGGTCATGGAAGCCGTGTTTTTGAAAGTCCAACTGATTGGACCAGTCCCCCAAAATAATATAATATAAATCTACAAATATTAATATAAAAGTTACGCAGTTCGACAACATGCCTCTGTCTGCCAAAGACTGCCATGGAATCCAAGGTCTGCCCAAGACTGGGGCAGAAAGCCACCGTCAGCGAAGAAATTGCCAGACATATTTCAGCACTTTTAGTATTTTTATACTTGTATTTTATATAAAATATTGTGATAAAGCTTTTCAGTCCAGCTGTTAGAAAGACACCCTGACAACTCGTGGCAGGCTTTAGCACTGCCAGAAAGTATAATTGTGAGAGGGATAGGTGAATTTACTGTGTACACAATGGAGGTCATCCATCTAAACCTACTGTGTTCCCGGCAGGGTGAGGGTGTTTATTTCATTCAAGATGATATGATGGGCTCGGGTTCATTAGACACCAACATCAGCCCCTGTCACACTAGATCGAGAAAAGGCTACGAGGTTACGAGAGAGGAGCCCATTTTGACGTTATAATTTGCTTTGCTCCTCCATCAACCAGTTGTAAACACACCCCACTTGTTTATACAACAAGTCCCTTGGAGGTGGATACTTCTGGGATTGATGACGTACGGAGGCAAACATTGATGCTTGACCAATCACAACAGAGTGAACATGGTTATGGTAAATAAGAGTTAACGTTTTCACCTGTTGTGAAGGGCTTTGGCGGGTGGAATAATTCAGACCTTCTAATGCCTTGCAGATTTCGGCTGGGTAAGGCGGTCTCCCCCATAGGTTTTCTCTTTGGATGAGATCGGCCATTATCCCATTCTAACAGACAGTAGGTGAATCTGCTGCTGGTAGACTGAGGGCACATTCCACCTATGGTGGGGCAGCCCAAGTTCCATCCTGTGGGGTGTTGCGGCGGAGGACCTTTTGGCAGCCAAGTGCTTGGCTTCCACCTCGACATTTGCCAGAGCATACCTCTTCGACGTAGTTGACATGGGTACTGGCTCTGGCAGGGCCTTTGTGATGCTGATGTAAAGGGGCGGAAAACCAATGGTGATAATGACTATCAAGAGGTAAATCACCCTGATAGGTTCTACTCATTATCGTTGCCTTACTTTTTAACTCTCTGGATAACTATGAACTAAGATAATGAGAAACCTACACAGAAATACTTATAAGTTCCTGTTCCGTGATCATCCGTTTTACTGCACTGTCATATGGTTTTAAAATACATTTTAGTCAAAAGGGTTCTTCTGCCATTTTTCTTTATTTTACAAGAAGTAATTCGTAATAATTACAGAATATATTTTCATAAACATAGTTCACAGTTCACACAGTTTCAGAGGTCTGTTGTCTGAACATCACATTTTCTGGTATAGGTACACTGCGCCGTCAATATACTCCTTCTCACTGGAGTCCACTCTCTTTTTCCGCATGTACTTTTGGACAAGTTTGGTTGCCACGTGACTCAACAGTCCCTCCTGCTCCATCAGTGCCAGCTCTGCCTCCAGATCCTCCCTGTAGCATAAGTGTGTCTCCCCTTTGTGGTGACCCCTGGAGATGCAGATATAGCCTCCTGCGAAAAACAATATGGTTTCCATGACAGTTCACAAAACAAAATCCATATTGATTTTTGACTAAATAATTTAAATTTGTTTCCATTAAAGCAGAAATCTCATCCTGCAGGACGATAGACTGTATAATATTCCAGAAATATTTCATTTGGTTATTACATAATAATTCTATATAATTTTAAGTCTTGCTAGTCGGTACAATCTGATGTGTAATTGATGAAAGAAAGTAAAAGTAAAGAGTGATAAACTTCAGAAATAATTAAAGGAATTTACAACGTTTTAGGGTCTATTTTAAGCGTTAAGAGAACCATTGGTGAACTATGGCGCCCCCTTCTGGATGAGAACAATCATATTTGAAGTGCAGTTGAAGTGCGCTCTGTCTTGGTTGACAAACTTAAAACATGTTCTGGTCCCAGCAGCTTGGATGGACTCACCCGGTTTGGCTGCACGACACAGCTCTCTGACGGCACTGACTGGAATAAAGCCGACGTCAAGTCCACCTGCCAGTGTCACCAAGTTGAAGGTCTCTGGGGAATGTAAATAAGATGTGAGAAGGAGACCTTTGATTTTAAAGTGCTGCTTCCTCCACCCCACAGTAATGAGAAATATAGAAAAAGCTCAAGAGAGCTAGGCGGCAGCTTAGCTTAAACAGTAACAGACTGAACTGAACTGAACTGAACCCACGTTTCTTCCATTGTTGCATGTTTGTCGGTTAAATTGTTGCTCATGATCAAATATCGAACCATAGTCCTGTTGTTTGAGTTGTGTTTACTTTTCTTCTTGTGTGTAGTAGCTTTGTTGTGTTTGAAGATGATTAGGCTAACTTTTTGCTTGAAGCACCTAAAGGTTGTGAGGGTGCCTTGCATTACCGGACTCAACAGAGAGGGACTCGGCTCCCAGTAGGTTCTGATGAAGTTCAGTGTATAATCCAGTTTGTGCCGCCTGCTTCAGCATCCCTCTGCTGCTGTCCACACCGACAAAGTTCTTGAAGCCAACTTCCACCATCTGCAGAGAGGCAGCTCCCATTAGTGCGTCACATTAGTGCGTTACCTTCCAGAAGTTAGGTGACCCCATCGACTCAAATCTAGTCAGTGTCATGCTGTTTAAAACCTGAACCACAAAGGTGCAGGTATTCTCAAGTCTAGACCTCTATGTGGGTCACTACAGATGTAAGTCAGGATCTTGTTTTAAAACTTTTAAGACCTCTCAGAACTATTTTTATCCTTACATGTTTCCTGAGCATACAGAGCGCTCGGCCCGTGAGTATCTTGTCCAATCCAAATCCAGACTATCCAATATAAGTCAAATGTGGGCAATACGGATCTGGTCGTGATCGTACAGGTCATTCCTGGCCTATTGTTCCTGCCAAACTTGCTGCAGTCTAAGACTCACCAACTTCGCCACCAGACCCGAGCCACAGGCCACGTCCAAAACCAGAGCCGTCTCTGGATTCCCAACAAAGTTCTGTACCAGATGTTCCACCAGGTGTTGAGGAGAACGGTAGTCGAGTTTGTTGATGATGTCCTGAGACAGGGGCAGAAGTTACAATCCTGATGATTTCCTGCCTTGACATTTTAACAAATCTTTAAACAAGATTAGACACAGTGGTAATTACAGTTTTTAAATTCCAGGGTAAAACATGCTAGACATGCAGACACATGATCCAGTCTTTGACATGTGTTCTTCTTTTTTTCTTCTCCTCAACCCTTTTCACTTTATACCAACCTTTACACATCAGTCTTTCTTCTTTATGCCATCATTTCAACTGTTTCCACACATTTTACTTTTTACTAGAAAAATACTTTCAAGCAATCTTTCTGATTTTTACCTTACTGTTGATGGCTATGATCTTTAAAATGACTTTTTAATAAACAAAGGTGAATTGTTAAACATGTTCAGTTCAGCAATGGTTGCCTGATAGAGAAGGGTTATTCAATTTATGTCCTGCAGGATATTACCAGCCCTTCAAGCAATTTGGACATTTGCTCCATTCACCAGTAGAAAAAAACATTGAACAGGGACACAAACTGAGACAGAACACTAAAGAAAACAGACATGAGAGAAGAGTGAAACTAAGAATGACATCAACTACATACATCACTGAAACACTGACCAACAATACAATAATTAAAGTGATAAGAATCTTACAGTGAAAAAGTGCATTATGCTACAGAAATGATTGCACAGGAATGCATTATTGCCCAGAATAGCTGTTCCTGAAGAGAAGGAAGATGAGAATGTAAGGAAATTAACAAGAAAATATTTCAAAAAATATTCCCAGAGCAGTGCAATTTATGTAACCAGTAGTGTTACTTGAACTCAGTTTTGTGAGTTAAAGAATAAACCCTGACATGGTGTTTAATGTTTAACTATTTAGATGGTGTTCATTTAAAAAGTAAACCTTACGGAGTTAAATTAACACCAGGGCGTGGCCTGTTATGAACACTTACTTGTTAACTAATCAAATGAAAACGATTTCAATCAAAAAGATGAGATAAACTTTTTAATTTCATACATTTTCAAGTTACTAGTTTGACAAGTGAAGACGTTGTTGTGTTTGATCCAGCCACACATAAGTACAAACTTCAAAATTTATGAAATATTCACACATTGAAAACATTAAAATAAATAAAAAGTTTAGCACTTAATGTGGTCCTTTATAACAAATCTTAATTTTAACAATGATGTATGAAACTAAGTCACATTTTGTTATTGAGTTTATTTACAAAAAACTTGTCAAGAGGGTTGACTCGTTATTATTCGTGTGAATAAGACAAGTGCAGTGCATCACGTCACTCAGGTAAAGTCAAACAATTAAAGTTTTTAAATAACTGAATTTTATATTTGTGTAACAAGTGCTGATCGCCTCCTCGGAGTTGCTTAATAACTGCAATTGTCGCGGAAACGGCTTACAGTACATGAGTTTTATGAACTGTTTTTTTTTTGCCTTCAGCAGTAGGTGAGACCTCAGCACTTACCTCTTCGTACGTCTCTGACCAGTCGTCGTAGAAGTCCCTCGTCTCTCTCGAGTCAATGCCTTCGTTCATCTCCAGCTGAACCAGCAGTTTAGACTCGGAAAGCTCGTTGTTTGGCATCTTGGTAAGAGATATAGACCTGAGGAGGACAACTTAAGTTCTTCACGCTTGAGCTCCTGATCTACCCACTCGACTGACATACGGACGCGAGCATCACCGCACACCCCCGACCTCACCTGTCCGCATTCATAACATTCTAGTCCTGCTGTTGACATACGTGTCATCGGGAACCTGACGTCATCCGTTAATTTACAACTCCGAGCACCAGTGACTCTCCATCGACAGTAACAAGTTTGTTAGGACGCCAGCGTGTCTTCAACAAATACAGTTAACGGCCCTTAATGTGTTATTACGCAATAAAAAGTCGCACTATTGTTTGACATAATAATAATAATTTATTTTTATAATAATAATAATAATAATTATAAATTAAGTTTTATCTATCTATCTTTTTTTGTCAGTGGTTACAAAGTGCTTTACATAAAAATAAATAAAAATAAAGGAGAGTAAAAGCCCATTGATGAATCCAGTTAAAGGCAGTGGCAGGCCGTGCATTTCACACATAGGCCTTCACTGGCGCACGTTTGAATGAATCAACCTCTCAATAACTACTTTAAGGTTGGTAATACACCACAGGGATCTGACCGTGTACTGATATAGGTCAATAAGACGTTAAGTCAGTGCATTATATCAAAATATCACCCCGACTACAGTCTGTGTGGTTTCCATGGCCACAACACACACGCTCTGCATCGCTCCGCCCTAAAACACACACTCTGCGCTTCAGCATAGAACACACACACACTTCATTGTCAAACACACACACACTGAAGCGACACACACACACACAAGGACTACTATTGATCTCATAAAGCGCAACATTATTTAGAAAAAAAATAATTTACTCACGCAGTTTATGGAGGATATAAATACATGGTAAATCCTTAGAAGCTCGTGAAGCTTGTGAAAACTTTCTTAACAACGTCCAGCTTCTCTTGAAATATCCTTCTTGAAACTGAAACTTGAAAAAGTTTTTCTGCGACCAGATCAACCACTTCAGACAAAGTAATATTTCAAGAATTTACCTCGAATAATATAGCACCACCTTTGAGTCTTAGTCCAGACGAAACTAAGACATTTACGTGGATAATAATTAATTAATTGGCCTTTTTAATTAATTAAATATAGTTTGATTGAATCTCATTAACTGAAGTCACTACTTGTTTGTCATGATGAATGTCTTTTACTGAGAAAAGGCTCTTAAATTGATTATAAAAAAAATCCAAAATATTCCAAAGGCAACTGATGTATACTTTTTATAGGATTTATTGAAAGAAACAAAGAGAAAAGGAAGAACAGTAAAGAAAAATGTAATGAAATGATGATGATGGCTTTGATATCATGAAGGAACAATATTAATTAATCAGGACGTAACTGACTTGAAGGCTTTAATAAGTGTCAACTCTGGGAAAGTTTTAAAACTTATTTTTAGCTAATCATGCTACCTCAGATCAATTTGACAATGTAACAGTTTCTTACATCGTCTTAAGGAGAGAGGATGGCGTGATGACAACCAGGCGGTAGAGGTGAGGAGGATGAGGAAGATGTGAGCAGCAGGAGGAGCAGGAAGCCGAACAGTATTGTCAATGAGGAAGTGAAGTAAGAAGTGAAGTTTCATCACAGAGAGAGTTGTGTTATTTTATAAATCCACTGTGCACGTTTTAAGCGTCACTTAAAAAAAAAACAAATCATAATTTTTGTGGTTTGCGACGGTAATAAAGAATGTTGTGTCTTTTTCTGAATTTTATTTATTTATACAGGGAAAATTCTCAATGAGACCCAGGGTCTAATTTTCAAGAGAGACCTGTAGGCAGCAGGAATATGAATTGAGATGAGTTAAAAGGATATAAAAAACACTAGGTCACAAAACCCCTCAAAACTTTGCCACACTCTACCCTACCCTAATTATGAAGAACACACCATCTGCTTAACTACAAGGAAAATAGTAGTAAAAGTATAGTTATATAGTTACATTTCCCCACCCCTCCGCCCACCACACACACACACACACACACATTAACACACAGACAAGACATTCTGCTCACACCTCTGCCTGGAGCCGTGCAACCTTTTCTAACAATGAAGGATATTATTTACCTACCCAGTGCACTTAAGTCAGTAAAGTTGCAAGTTGCAAGTAAAGTCAGCCACGAGCCACCATCCAGCCGTATTTTAACCCTTGTGTTATCTCCTGGTGATTTAAGGTGACCAGAAGGCCGGGAAACAAATATGTTTGTGGTATCCCTTGAGTTGTCTCTGGATCCAATTGAACAACCTCTGCCACTGCATATGTATTTCTGGAAGCCAGGGAGGTCCCACCAGGGTTAAAGAAACTTGCCCGTTTGAAAAGAAGTTACAGTAGAATCCTATGGTCGACAGAGAAATGCCCAGAGAGAAGTTGAATCACTTTCTTTAAAGTATAGTCCAAATAAAGCATTTTCTTTTCTCTCTGCAGACTGTGTGGGACTGTAGGATGAAAACCAGAGGAAAATGTTTGCTCTGCTGATCTGTTATAATATTCCATAAAATATAATGTTTTATTTGCCCAAACACATCTGTATTATTTTTTTTATGATCACTGAGTCTGGATCTATCAGTCAGAAACATTTGCTAGAGCATTTTCTAGTGGAGATATTGATGTATTGTCCAGATTAGTAATATCACTATTGATTTAATTCATGTATATTAACTGTGAAGATATTGATTTATTGCCCAGTTTATTGATTTCAATATTAATATTGCATAATATGTTTAATTCACATATTTTAACAGTGGAAAAAATGTATTGATTGTTCTCTTGTGTCACAATTAATATGAAACCATTTTAATTCATATAAAAAAACCTTCACCTCTGTATAATCTCAAGGTCAGGGTGACCAGAAGTCCTAAAAAAGAAAATGTGTTTGTGGTATGCCTTGCGGTTTCTCTGGATCAAGGTGAACAACCTCCCTGGCTTCCAGAAATACATATGCAGTGGTGGAGGTTGTTCACCTTGATCCAGAGACAACACAATAGATACCACAAACCCATTTGTCGTTGGGGGTTCATTGAACACATTGCAAGATTGATGGCCTATAAGCTAGCGGCCTTGAACTAAAAACAAGCTTATAATATAGAATTCCTGACAACTGAGCTCCAGTCGCTACATTAAAATGGATATATATATTTTGGCCTGCATCTCTAAAAAGGAACAGATTACTCTGCCAACTCTTCAGCCGGCACAAGTGTGAGTAGAAAATGAGTGCAATTAGATTTCTTTGTTAAACTAAACCATTCAATAGTAGGACTGGTATCAGGATGGTACATGTCAGGTATCTTTGTTGCTGACCATCCTTTTCAATTATTTGACCATTTTGAGGGAAAGGCAAAAGAGGTGAATCAGGTCAGAGTTTCAATGCTCAATTTATGTGCCTCATGGATCAGCCACACATTGATGGAGAATCGCTATATTCCATGATTCAAATAGCAAGCATAGAAAAAAAATATATTAAAACCATAATCTATTCAGATGTAATGTAAAGAGATAGACACCCGAGGCGTCATACCGTCCGACGCCGTGCAATGCCCCCGGGCGTCACTAGGGTGACGGTATAAGGGGGACAAAAACGTCGGTTTTAGCCTACCCCCGAGTCATTAATATACAGAGCACTGTCAACAGAGCGATTCTACCCCCGATTGTGCTTACCGACCTCGAACCACTTTGAGGTCGTACACAGTGACCATAAATCTGTAAAAAATGCTTCATTTGTATTTTTTGAAGCTTGGATTATTCACGCATCGCAGAAGTCAAGAGGCTCTCGCGGAGTAATACATGCTTAAAAGGTCCTGTAAAAGTGACTATATTGTATATTTTTAGGTGTTACAACTCCACAATGTTGAGATTGTCTTATGAATGAGTAAAATGGATATTTTATTCTAGTTATTTGATGTTGCTACTACCTTCCTGTGCCCCGTGGCACCATGGGAAACTTAAAGAAATCTTAACTTTGAAGCTCTATAAATCGGTCATTGTTGATTGAAATGATCTGAAACTTTTAGAGGTTCTATATGTTCCATTTGTACACATATGTTTTCAAGGGCGTTTCTCTAGGTGCTTCCTGAAGCCGATTCCGGTTTGGGAAGGGCTATCATTATGGTTCCACACGCATATGATTTTAGAGGTGTCAGAGGTCACACAGACCAGGTTTCATGTCTGAGGGTCACAGAGGTCAAATAAGAGCAAAAGAGCAACAGTCATGAAAAACACGTTTTTTGGCCCCAGTTCATTCCCAGCGGCCCCTGGGGTCTGAAAATGAGCATGATAGTTCACACTATCCTCAATATCAAGCCTCTGTTAATTATTGATTAGCTGTAAGCAGTACATGTTATTGATTACTAACGTATGTTTATGTATGTTCTAATGCAATACATGTTATTGATTACTACGGATGATTATAGATGTAATTATTCCTATAGTAGTAAACTTTTAAGGCATAAATGCCTTTGATACTGGATAAGCTATTAACTCCAATATTAATATTGTACATGAGCTGCTTTTTATCACCCTGTCATAATAAAAGATCTGAACTGTTATCATAAAAACTATTTTATTTTTTTAAGCATTCATTGTTATCAATTATAGGCAAACCACCTTCAGATCAACTCCAGCAAAACTAAGGAGTTGATTGTGGATTTCCGGCGGTGTCCCTCCATCTCCCCCTCACCACTGAACATCCAGGGACAGGACATTGAGATTGTCACGACTTACAAGTTCCTGGGTGTTCACCTCAACAACCGCCTGGACTGGGTGGATAACACTGCTGCTCCGGAGGTTGAGGTCGTTTGGTGTCCGGGGGCCACTCCTGAAGTCATTCTATGACTCAGTAGTGGCCTCTGCCATCTTCAACGGTGTGGTCTGCTGGGGGAGCAGCATGACAGCAAAGGATAGGGCTAAACTGGACAGCCTTATTAAGAAGGCCAGTTACGTCCTAGGGCGCCCCCTGGATCCTGTGGAGGAAGTGACTGGAGGGAGGATGCGGAGCAAGCTGGGCTCCATGAGGAGGAACTTGTCTCACCCTCTCCAGCACACACTGAGGGCATTGAGGAGCTCCATCAGTGATAGGATGCTCCATCCCCGCTGTGTGAGGGAGAGGTACCGCAGGTCTTTCCTCCCTGCTGCCATCAGACTCCACAACAAGAACACACCAAGATAACTATTTAACTGCACCTCTTGTTATTTATGTAAATATGATTGTGTATATATTATATAGCGCAGATTTATCTTTTATTCCATTTAGATTTTCTTTCTCGTTTTTATTTCTGGGTGTTTTTATTTCTCTTGCTGCTGTTAAACCGAATTTCCCCTCGCGGGACTAATAAAGGTTTTCTGATTCTGATTCATCTCTGAAGTTACAACTGCATTGATCCTGTTGGGATGAATACTATGGGAGCATTATTCAAAATGACATCAAATTGTGCTTTATTACAGGTTTCATATCAAACAATTGTTCACAGATCGTCACAAATGTCATGAGTAACAATCAGAGTCAATCTGCACGACGTTGATGGTCTCATCCTCAGCGAAGACTTCCGTGTAGTAGTTTCTGGTCCGAGTCATGGTTCGAGTGACGTCATGCTCTGAAGATCCTTCAAAGCCTCACCAGTCAAGCCCATAGTGCATCTAAGACAATAAGACTGAGCAGCTGTACATGGACTCGTTCTGCTCTTCACTTGCTAAATAAACTCTTACCTTGCTGTGACGCTGCCATGCGAGACAACTCTTTCAGGGAATCACAACAATTTGACAGAGACTTCCAGTGTTGGTTCATCTCTTTCTCAAGAATCTTTCACTTCCTGCCGTCTCCTTACTGCCATCACACTGTCGAATCCTCTTTGTCCGAAAGTCATCAGAACCTGGAAAACATTTTATTAATGAAGTCGTATGATTCTGATCATTAGCAGTGTAAAATCTATTGAAAAAGACTCTTCAGTCTGGTGTACCTACCACCTTGACGGGCACAACCAAGTGTTTCCAACAACAGAAGCCAAAAAACCTTGGCCATAAGCGTCAGCATGTCAGTGTGTCCTGCCACAGAAATGTATTTATCATTATTACCAAACATGACTATTTTAATGACCAAAGTGTGTATGATGTAACCATCTAACCTGCTTTTGACATGTTGACCCCTTCCACCTCCGATGGTTAGTCCAGCACCTGTCTGATATGCAGCACTCAACATCTCACCTAGAAAAGAACATAGAATTGCATTTTAGATTATTTCCATGATGGGATGTGCTGTAGGTTTACAAGTTTGTGTTCACTATGCTTACAAATATTACTTACTCACTTACTTCACATTTGAAATCATTTGGCAGGAACCACAGAGAGAAAGGTTTCATGTTAAGCAGGTCTGGAGTTCTGGGAATTTATTGCAGGTCACTTACATGTACAGGGAAATTTCTGTTTTCCAAAACAACAACAGATCAAATCCCTCATCCAAAAGGGTTAAAATAAACGTATACTTATATACTTAAATACGTTAAATATGTTATCTGTATCAATATGCGGAAGTGATAAATGAAATCAATATCTTGAATATTAATAAAATAAATCGCCTACCATGACCTACCAATATATAAAAAAAAACTTTTATTGGAATATAAATATATTTTCGTCCTTTCAAAATAACAAACAAAATACATGTGAGAGTTGCATTATAGTTTAAAAAGCTATTCAGTGTTTGAGCGAACTAGCTCTCGTGTTAATGCACCACAGAAAGTTACATTACAGGCAATGAGACATTATTTCTGAGTCGACTTAAAGCAATAATTATATCTTACCTCAATAGATGAGTGACACAGCGAAATAAAAATAAAACATATGTCCATAAACGCAATCTCAATGAAAGGTTCTATTTTCATACAAAAGCTCACCGGATTATAAAGAGGATTAAGCGAAATAGCACATCCAGACTTTATTTTACTCTTTCATAAGACAATCTCAAAATTGTGGAGTTGTAACACCTAAAAATATACAATATAGTCACTTTTACAGGACCTTTTAAGCATGTATTATTCCGCAAGAGCCTCTTGACTTCCGCAATGCGTGAATAATCCAAGCTTCAAAAAATACAAATCAAGCATTTTTTTTACCGATTTATGGTCACCGTGTACCACCTCAAAGTGGTTCGAGGTCGGTAAGCGCAATCGGGGGTAGAATCGCAGTGTTGACATTAAACATTTCAAGTGCGCTTCATAGTTTTAGAATTACTGTAGCGAAATGACAACACCGACACGTCACGTTACCATGGCAACAAAGAGTTGGGCGACGCATCAAATGTTACCCGGGTCGTTTGAATCCGACGTCGGCAGTGCTTTGTATATTATTGGGTGACCTTGGTAGGCTAAAACCGACGTTTTTGTCTCCCCTATACCGTCACCCTAGTGACGCCCGGGGGCATTGCATGGCATCGGACAGTATGACGCCTCAGGTGTGAGGACGTGTTGATTATATAGCGAAAATAATCATAGTGACTGATAGTTTAATAAAATGTATCAATTGGATACTTATAAAGGTTGACTGCACTATAAAGTGTGGAGAGAATGTTTAATAACCCATCTCTTTAACATCACTCACAACCTGACAGATCCTTTTCTACCCTCTCTCTCTTTTTTTCCTCCTACCCTCTTGTTGTTTTTGAGTATCTTTATTTGTATGTACTTTCTGTAGTGGCCATCTGTGTCCTTTTGTTTTGTGTTTCCGTGAAGCGTCTTTGGGTACCTTAAATCAATTATTATTAAGCTACTGGGCATAAAGTGTTACTCACAAAATGGTCTTTAGAAACGTTATTTTATGTTATTCATAGAGAATATGGAATGATTGTATTGTTAATAATACATTTCACAGCAACAACAGGTACACACATTTGCATATTTATTACTTCAGAGCCACAGTTCCTTCTCTTAATGAATCTTTAAAAATAAAATAACTCATGATTAAAATGAAAAAAAAAGTTTCTTCTTCTTTGGTAGGAAACAGACGCAGACAACTTTGGTCCATGGTTGTTTTTAATGCAACGAAGCAATGCGTTACATTATAACATATACAATTTTAAAGGGGACATCAATGTTTTGCTCTCGAGGGGGATTTTTCGAAGTTCCGCCAGCCTAATGTCACTATGCGAGAAGTACGGGGAAAGGCAGTCAGGTGGGAGAGGGAAGATCTCCCAGGGGTTGTTGGGGGCTTTTCGTTACCATCTAATTATAGGATGCTGTGTGAGGTACAGGGTTGCTCTCTCACCTCCTGTCACTTCATCCGGATCAGAACAGTGAGTCGCGAGGTCTTTTGAAGCGATAACAGTAACAACTGAAGATGCTCATCCAGGCTGAATCTTTGCTTGAAGGAGTTCACTCTTGCAGTTGCTCACAACTAATGGTTTAGCTATTCCATATGTTGGGTACCTTGAGCTTGAACTCTGTGGCAAGACGATGCCAAGTTGGGGACTCTCTTATTACTAATATAGATTGTGTGTCTTCTGTTCCTCGAATCCTTGGGATAAATTTATTTTCTGTTGCTATTTTTCTTCACTCTTTGAGTCACCGTTACGTGCAACAGGATTTGCAACAGTCATTACAGCTTTGCAGAAAAGCATTGAATCGGCCACTCAGGCTCGAGGGAGCGAAATAGATGCCAGATACTTGGGGCTGTCCTCTCATGGCAAACTGATGGCTGTGTGAGACCTGTAGCTTATGCCAGGAGCAGACTTCAACCCCCTGAGTGTAACATACCAAACTACAACTCCATGAAAATGTAGTTCCTCTCAAGTGGGTGAAGACTGAACAATTCTGGGAGTACCTCTTTGGGAATAGTTTTCCTGACAATAAACCCGAGAGCACAGTAACTGGAATGCAGATGCTGTCGCATGCCAGAACATGTCTGATTCTGGTGTGTTATCACCTCCAGGTCAAATTAAGTTATTAATTGTGTTTGTGAGGCTCTGTCTGTGATGTATAATATCAGGAATAATAGGATGGATAGCAGCCATTTTCAGTAAATAAGATTGATATTTTACCGTTGAATTATAGTTGGTTTTGCCGCAAACTACTTGATGGAAATAACTGGTCAAAACAAGGACAAAAAAAAGTATCCAGTATACCAGTATGAAATGCTTTTGAAAAAAAAAACAGAAAATTAAAAAAAAGTCAAATAATTATTATTAAGAGCAGAGGTCATCTTTTCAAACAGGTGAATTATCAACATATAAGTGGTGTATCCTTCTAAAGGAATAATATAAATGAACCAACATGTTTATTTCTTTAACATTTATAAACACTATTAGTAAGAAGACTAGGATTTGAGACATGTTTTCTGTATATCTGTTGTTTTTTGGTAAGTTTCAGCAAATCATTTGTGAACCAGGGTTTTTTGAAGTCTTGACTCTCTTTGTAAAACACTAGCGGACAACTTTGACAAAATGTTGTTAAAAATTATAATTTTCCTTATAAAGATCATTCCTTGAAGTACTAGTAAGCCTATCTATAGTTTGTACGGAATCTAATTAAAATTATTCAAATCAAAAAAACTGGAATATGGGAAAATGATCAGACAAGTCTGAGTACAAAGCACCAGATTCCTTCACAAATTTGTTAGAATAGTATCGATCAAAGATGTATGAGGAGGCATAGACACACTTACATTATTAAATTGAGGTGCATTACAGATAAAAAAAAGTTTTCTCACTTTTTCATCAGAATTGAGAACACCTTTTCTTTCCCACTATCTTTAATGCCATCATTAATATTGTAGCATCTAGACTTGCCGTCCAAATAGTCTGTCTTGTCTTAGGTAGGTATAAAACTTTGGCAAATTTTGTACAGTTATTTTTTTTACCTGTTGGTGAAGCAGAGTTTTGTAGAAAGTGATTTTACTGGTCAAACACCCATTTGAGTCTTTGTCACATACTCTCAGAGGCAGGGCTGCAAAGTTTAAAAAAATGACAAGAGTGAGATTTTAGTGTTGGGATGTGTTGACATAAAAGTATAGCATAAACCTCTCATTTTAACAATGTCATATGACTAAGATGGTTAAAAAAGTTTGATTGAATTCATAATTTCTCAAAAAGTTCATGTTTAATTGTTTTGAAAGTGTTTGGGATATTAGTTTATGGCATTCTTCTATTGTAACTTGGGATAATTAGTAATTTATAGCATTATTTACATGTCATATTTGACAGCGCCATATTAAAATCAATATAACTTTAAATCTTAAACTTGCCATTTTTACTTATCTGGACCTTTTAATTGATCTATAATCTAAATCTATATCCACTTTAAGCAATCAATAGATATCAATAGATATAGCTGATTCAAGGGACTTAATTTGAAAGCCGAAAGTTTATTTCCTCATTCTGAATGGCGTTTGGGGAAGTTTAGCGAGAAGTCTTTTTTTTTTTTTTTTCTTTTTTTTTGACAGTGTAGCCCTTTGAGATCAATTTTCCTTGAAATAACAAGTATTATTATTGGCAATTACATTTTTGTCCTTTTAAACAGTTTTATTTATCTTATTGAATATTCTTTGCAGGGAAAATGATGTTTTTGTGTATGTGTTTGTGATGTTTTAATTTTAATCGAAAGAGTGCTGAGAGTACACGACCAGTTGTTTGAATACTCACCAGCCAAGAACTGCACGTCACTGGACATTTAAAAACAGCACGCAAACTAGAATTTATCACAATTTCGGGTAATCATCTCATTATTCCGGGCAGAAAAGAGGGGGAGATTTGGGAAAAGTGACATTGATGAGTGGTGAGGTAATGTCTCCCGAGGAGTTTTTAATGACACTTTTGTTCTACAAGAACGTTTATTTATGTCAATGTATAGATCACCTTCTTTTGTCTAAATCAAATTAACTGTAAATCCAATTAATTAAAGATGCGTTTAGCACACATTTAAATTAAGATTAAACTTTAGATATTTTTCATACTTAAAAGTCTTGTGATTTAATTCATCTAAATCAAAATTATATATTATTATAATTATAGATCACTAGAAGGAAGCTGTAAGTGTTCAAAACAGCCATAAACCTCCCGGAACGTCATACAGCTCTTAACACTTTTGTATTAAGGTAATTTTTTTTAATTTTTTTTAGTAATTTTAAAGTTTGGTTTTGTTAGTAACACACATTTTTTCAACACAACTACTACTTTGTGTTATTCTACCGAGACCACACACATACACCCATAACAACACTGACACCCAGTGGTAACAAAACATCACTGATTTACACAATAATGACTCAATAAATAGTCTCTCGTATCTTCAAATCGTTTATAAATGTTTGTTTTCCGAACCACTATAAAACAAGTTTAAGGTTAGTTAAATTATTATTTTATTTTTTTCGATAAAGTAGTGTTTTCTCTGACAACTGTCATTTGACTCTTATTTTGTAAAATAACGGAAATAAGCATCAGTTTACTTCCGGCTTAAGAGTTCACCGGCCGGGCTGAAGATGGCGGCCTCTGATGAGTTGTTTTGTTGGGAAGGAGACTGGGGCTTGCCGTCAGTCAGCCCCGACTCTCTGGTGGTTCTGGTGAGTTTCTTCTTTTGACGGCACCAAGTTGGGTCGCCTGCTGGTTGACGGAGCTGCTAGCATGACTGTGCTAACTGTTCAATGAACAGGCCACGCTCTGAATGGAGCAGTCATGGTTGCCGCCGCTAGATATCGCTGTTGACCTTTTAAATCCTCAAGATCAAATGTTCACAAAAGCGAAGGTAAAAGTTACAGTGGGACCACCTTAGTCGATGTGAATTGGATGCTCGATCTCTGAGGTCAGCTGCTGTCAGATGGATGTTTGATCTCACCTGAAAAGTCAGATCTCACTGGTAGGTCATGGAAGGGTTAAGATGGACCTGCTGCTCACACACAGCGTAGGAGGGGGAAGCATCCATCATGCCACCTGCCAGAGATTTTTTTTTTAGAATCCCTTATTAGTCCCGCGAGGGGAAATTCAACCATTCACACATACTGATGTGAGTAGGCTGCGCCAAGTTCACCATCAGGAGCAATCAGGGTGAAGTGTCTTGCTCAGGGACACAACGACACAAGCTTGTCTGGAGCTGGGATTGAACCTGCAACCTTTTGGACTGCAGGCAACCACTCTACCATCTTAAAAAATGCGTTAAGGGCGTTCACCTACCTGGTCTTGCATGGACCGTAAAGAACAGTCTCAGAGGTGAAGGTCTTGTTCTAGTTGTGGTTCTGCTCCTCAGGCGTACGCACAGTTCACTAGAGCGCCGCTTAAACTCCAGAAGACGTCGAATCCTTGGAGGAGTCCGAGCGGTGAGACCAGCTCATGGAAGAGCCGGACCAGTTAATTGACGCCCCCCTGCTTTCCACAGGTTCTCTTCCTGCTCTCAGGACCAGCCAGAAGGAGGTTCTGTCCAGACCTGCTGACATCATCGTCCACCTGAGGAAGCAGGTACATTCTTTCAAACACTTCATACGCATGCCTGGGAATTGCTGGCACACATGCACGCACACCTCTACCTGGGAAGTGCTCGCACACATGCATGTGCACACACGCAAACCTTGAGCTGGAATGTGCTCACACACACACACGCACAATCCCTTCTCTCTCATGCCTGGTGGTTGTGAAACATCATGGTGGTCCTGGAATGGAACCACTTCTCTGTTGTGGACACAGCAGGAGTCGTCACAGAACATTCTTTTCCAGCTGAGGTTCCCTTTAAAGTGAGCCACACGCATCAGAAGCAGCTGATATTTGATATGTGACACACAAGCTGAAGGGTTCCAAAAGAATAGAATATAGTGTCTCGGCCAGACAAGGGCGCTTCATGAAAGCATTCATGTCACTGTCTGTGGAACGCTGGCATTCTGCTCCAGACCCTCCGTCACACTTTCCTGCAGTTCGTCATTGTTTCCGGGTCGGAGCCACATACTGCTCGGCAGCTGGAAGTCATTACCCGGAATGCTGCTGGTGGAGCATGATGTTGGTCTTATGATGAAATAACTACAACATCTGTTACAGAAGTTCAACGCCGACTATGACCTCTCGGCCAAAGAAGGCGCGGACAGTCTGGCACTCATCTGCCTGGTGGAGGAGAAGCTGCTGCCAGCACTGGTGAGTCCTCTCCTCCTCCACTCCACACTCCTCCAGGGGGCGCTCACGTCTCTCTCACTTTAGATCTACACTTTCTGGGTGGAAAGCAAGAATTACGTGGACGTGACGCGCAGCTGGTACGCCCAGCACATCCCATTTCCCCTCAACTTCCTGCTGCCCTCAAGGATGCAGAGCCAAGAGCTTGAGAGGCTCAGGATGATCCGAGGAGATGCCACCCTGGAGGCCTCAGAGGAGCTAGAGAAAGAGGTAAGATGGAGGAGAAGGAAGCTTGGGCAAGAGGTAGAAGGAGCAGGAGTGGGGCAATTGTAGATGTTTCCGGATAGACTTGTGTTGTGTGTGCACTGTGGTGGTCACCTTGACGACCTGTCAGTCACCAGCAGCTTCTGTTCTCAGCTGTACACAGACGCCATGGAGTGCATGAACCTTCTGGCCCACCGACTGGGACCACACAAGTTCTTCTTCGGGGACTCGTAAGTGGCCGACTTGAGTCACACTGAAGGCCAGACTGGCATGTACCTATCCCACTCAGACCCTCGTCTCTGGATGCCTACGTCTTCGGGAACTTGGCTCCGATACTGAAGACCGAAATGCCCAACAACAAGCTGCAGCAGCACCTAAAGACCCTGGAACACCTGAGCAGTTTCTGCACCAACATCCTGGTGCTCTACTTCCCCACAGACACACACGGAGGTAAGACAGTTGACACACACACACACACCTTTTGTCCGTCTCTGACCACTCGGGTGTTTACAGAGGCTTACAGTGCGAAGCGGACTACTCCTCCAGAGTCCGGAGACGTGGACCACATTCCAAACAAGCGAATGAAACAGGTGCTGTCAGTGCTTGTGTCCGTCTTCGCCATGGTGAGCTACGCCCTGTGGACGGACATGGTGTCTTTCCAACACATCCACCAGGAGGAGCTGGAGGAGCCACCAAACCCTGACACAGCAGACTATGAACGCCACGACTACGACTGAGTCTTGGTTCTGTAGATTATATTTTTAGTATCTCATGAGAGGCCACCTAAGTCAGGATCCACACACCTGATTGTGACTTGACACCCCAGAACTGCAGCTGAACATTTTTTTTATGATTTTATGTTTCAAAACTGGTTATGTTTGATGACAGGAGTCAATAAATCTGAAGATTCAAAAATATGTGACTGGTTCTGGTGTGGTTAGGCTATCATTACCATAATCTATATACTACAACTTGTATTTGACATCAACAGTCCCAACAACAGGGTTGGGGCTGTGAGAGGTTAAACCTGGACATCAGTCGGAGAGAAGTTCAGGTGTGCTCCGAGTACGACCAGAAACGTATCAGGCTAAAATATGACCCTTAATAATGTTCTGTTCAGACCTTGGGTTCAAGTCTGTCTGAGCTCCAGCAGCGTTCTGGTCGGGCTCTGGAAAACCCAGCGGGTCATAATTCCTCATCGTAGACCGTCAGTGGAAACATCCTCTGGCTGCCGGGACCCCCACCCAACCTGCTGTGGACCAGCAGCTGCACATGACCACATCACTGAGGAATGTGTGTGTGTTAAATGAGCTGATGTGGAAACGGTTTTAACTTCACCTGATGATCTTGAAGCAAGTAAGCTGCTATTGGAAGTTTTTGTTGCCCTCCCTCCCTCTCCCTCTTCCAGCAGCACCTCCCTTATTAGTGTTAAGGTCAGGTTGCCATGGTGTCTCTCACACAAACAAACAGGGGAACTGTGAGTGGAAATGGACCTCCAACTCCGCAGCTTCAGAACTTCAAACTCAAAACGAAGTGCATTTAAACGACATTGTCGCGTCGAACAAACATGACATCAGCTTTCATCATCAAAAATATGTTAAGAGACACGAATCGTGTCGTAGAAAAACAGAAAACGCCCTCTCGACGCAGAAAAAGTGGAATCTTCAAAACGTCGTTGTGGCTTAAAACGTTTTTGTTTCTGCAAATATAGGGAACTGCATCGCAAAATATAAACTATCAACATAAGAAAAACAAATATTTAGGATTTTTTTTTTTTTCATTCCCAGTGCCAAGATTAGCCGGTACTGAGAGATAACGGGTCCCAAAATACGAGGGCTCAGAGAAGCGCAAGATATTCTTCATCCAGAGTAATCTAGGAGAGTGACGGAATAGTCGGGACGACTCCTGGTTCTGCATAACTTGACGATACTTTTTGGACACACAAAGTTACCGTGTTTCAATTATCGTCAAACAACCAATCACGTCGCTGTCGCCGGTCGCGCGCTCCAGCCCAGCGCGCGCGAGTTGCTGTAAGACTTGCGGCGCGCATTGACAGGAGGTCGTGATCCTTCTGCTTCTTCTCCGAACCGTTCCTCCCCGGAGAACAGTCTCTCTCGGTCCTCCTCCTGCTACTCGCTCTCGCCCCGTGTTTCGACTTCTGCTCTGGTTCTGGTTCTCTCTGCTGCTGCAGCCATGGGTCCAGCGACAGTGGTTCTGGTTCTGCTGTCAGTAATGAAAGCCATGACCGCAGTTCTGGATGTCGAAGGTAAGAAACTTTATTAAATCCTGATCACAAACGTTTTTTTGAGACGTGACGTCACAGAACTCCGTCAGATTTTTTACTGACCCAAGAAGATGAAAACTTGACGTCACTGGTTCTGTCTGAACCCACGACCCGGTATGGACCGTCCTGGGCTTTATCTTCTAGTTTTGTCCACCCATTCTTTGTCTCCGACCCTGGTCCCGCACTCTGGCCAGGGAAGGTTTCAGATGCAAGCAGCACTGACCCGTCCATCTGCACGCCTGTCTCTCAGTGGTGGACGTGTTGAATCTCCAGGACTCCAAGCAGAGTGCGGCGGCGGTGGAGAAGCTGTCCGGTGGACTGAGCACGCTCAGTGACATCTACCTGGCGTCTACGCTGCGGCTGCCCGCCAAGCTGGGCGGCGTCCTGCTTGGGCTGTACGGTCGGCAGGACAACAGGAAGTTCCTGGAGGTTGCTGTCATGGGGAAGATCAACAAAGGTTGGTGTCGTCTGGTGTCGACTGAAAGAATCCTGTTTATATGTTTGAGTTGTTGACCTTTGACCTGTGGCAGTTCAGATGATTCTGTTCCTTCACCGTTTGTCCTTCCACCTTGTTTTTTCCTTTTTGTTACGTTCCCTCATCCTCATATTCAATCTCTCTCCCTGTCAAACTAGTCCTGGTCCGGTATGTGCGGGCGGACGGGAAGGTCCACACGGTGAACCTGCAGAACGCCAACCTGGCGGATGGGCGTAGTCACTCCATCATCCTGCGAGTAGGTGGGCTGCGGCGCGACACACTAGGCGTGGAGCTGTACGTGGACTGTAGACTGGCGGACTCCAGCCAGGGTCTGCCCCAGCTGGTACCGCTTCCCCGGGAGCCCGACTCTGTGGAGATCCGGCACGGACAGAAGGCCTACGCCCGCGTGCAGGTGGGTCCTGCATCGTACCTGACACTGATCCAGTTCTGACCCGTGTGTGGTTCTGTTCCGGTGGTGGGTCCAGGGCGCAGTAGACTCTCTTCAAATTGCTCTAGGGGGTAGCGTCGCTCAAGCCGGTGCTTTGACCAACTGTCCCTATCAAGGTGATGCCACCAGCTACAACTCAGGTGAGCTGCCCAGGACAACAGCAGTGACGTGAGTGTTAAGTCTTTAACTTCCACTGTCATGTTTCAGTGAACGGAGAGCTCAACTCCATCCTGGGTGAGTATTCCACAACATGAAACTCTCAAACGTACAGTCATCTTCAGAGTAATTGTCATGGTCTCTGCTACTTCCTGTCAGGTGACCACACCAAAGCTCTTATTGGTCAGCTCATGATCTTCAACCAGATACTGGGAGAGCTGCGGCAGGACATCAGAGAACAGGTGAGGTAGAGTGGGGGTCTTACTGTGAGACAGGTAGAAGGAGGGTCTTGCTGTGAGACGGGTAGAGTGGGGGTCTTGATGTGAGACAGTAAGAGTGAGGCTGTGAGACAGGTAGAAGGAGAGTCTTGCTGTGAGACGGGTAGAGTGGGGGTCTTGATGTGAGACAGTTAGAGTGAGGCTGTGAGACAGGTAGAAGGAGAGTCTTGCTGCGAGACGGGTAGATTGAGGATTGTGCAGTGAGACAGGTAGTGTGAGGGTTGTGCAGAGAGACAGGTAGTGTGAGGGTTGTGCAGTGAGACAGGTAGTGTGATGGTTGTGCAGTGAGACAGGTAGCGTGATGGTTGTGCAGTGAGACAGGTAGCGTGATGGTTGTGCAGTGAGACACGTAGTGTGAGGGTTGTGCAGTGAGACAGGTAGTGTGAGGGTTGTGCAGAGAGACAGGTAGTGTGAGGGTTGTGCAGTGAGACAGGTAGTGTGATGGTTGTGCAGTGAGACAGGTAGCGTGATGGTTGTGCAGTGAGACAGGTAGCGTGATGGTTGTGCAGTGAGACAGGTAGTGTGAGGGTTGTGCAGTGAGACAGGTAGTGTGAGGGTTGTGCAGAGAGACAGGTAGTGTGAGGGTTGTGCAGTGAGACAGGTAGTGTGATGGTTGTGCAGTGAGACAGGTAGCATGATGGTTGTGCAGTGAGACAGGTAGCGTGATGGTTGTGCAGTGAGACAGGTAGCGTGACGGTTGTGCAGTGAGACGGGTAAAGTAATGGTTGTGCAGTGAGACACGTAGAGTGAGGGTTGTGGGGTTAAACAAGAAGAGTGATGTTGTGAGACAGGTAGTTTGAGAATTGTGCAGTGAGACGGGTAGAGTGAGGCGGTGGTTCTGATCGTATCTGTGCTCACAGGTGAAGGAGATGTCTTTGATAAGGAACACGATCCTGGAGTGTCAAGTCTGTGGTGAGTCTGTCTTCTTCTCTTTGTTTGGTCAGAGCACCTGGTTCAAGTCTGTCTCCCCCTGCAGGATTTCACGAGCCACACTCCCGCTGCACCCCCAACCCTTGCCACTCTGGTGTCGCCTGCATGGAGAGCCTTCACTTTCCCGGATACACCTGTGGATCGTGTCCCCCTGGGACTAGTGGCAACGGCACTCACTGTGAGGATGAGAATGAGGTGATCTACTAGTCGTATCTGACTCCTCATGTCACTCCTGTCTTGACTCATGTCACTCCTGTCTTGACTCCTCATGTCACTCCTGTCTTGACTCCGCATGTCAGTCCTGTCTTGACTCCTCATGTCACTCCTGTCTTCACTCCTGATGTCACACATGTCTCTCCTCTTCATCTCACACTCGTCTGTCTCTCCTCTTCATCTCACACTCGTCTGTCTCTCCTCTTCATCTCACACTCGTCTGTCTCACCTCTTCATCTCACACTCGTCTGTCTCTCCTCTTCATCTCACACTCGTCTGTCTCTCCTCTTCATCTCACACTCGTCTGTCTCTCCTCTTCATCTCACACTCGTCTGTCTCTCCTCTTCATCTCACACTTGTCTGTCTCTCCTCTTCATCTCACACTCGTCCGTCTCACCTCTTCATCTCACACTCGTCTGTCTCTCCTCTTCATCTCACACTCGTCTGTCTCACCTCTTCATGTCACACTCGTCCGTCTCACCTCTTCATCTCACACTCGTCCGTCTCTCCTCTTCATGTCACACTCGTCTTTCTCTCCTCATGTCATGTCATTATGACACACCTGTTTCGTTGTCCTGCAGGACACATGCTTCCCCTCCTATTTCAGACTGTTCTGTCTCTTCTTATTATGTCAGACCTGTCCCTTCTCCTCATGTCTCTCCACCTTATATCACACCTGTCTCTCTTCCTCATGTCAGAACTGTCAATTTCTCCTTTTCATGACACGCCTGTCGCTTCTTATATCAGACTTGTCTATTCCCCTCATGTCCGACCGGTCCGTCTCACCTCTTGACACACCTGTCTCTCCTCATCATATCAGTCCTGTCTCTTCTCAGTGTCAGGTCTACCCTTGCTACTCTGCGGAGGCCTGCCGCAACACTATTGGGGGCTTCAGTTGTCAGCCGTGCCCTCCTGGCCTGTGGGGGGCGCCGCTGGTTGGGCAAGGACTGGACTATGCAAAGACACACAAGCAGGTCAAATAAACACTGGCACCACAAATGCACTTTTCATACTTTTCAGCAGCGTGTCATTATCACTCAAATAACTTTGTGTGTCACTCAGGAGTGTGTAGACATTGACGAGTGTCTCGACCTGCCTGATGCCTGCGTGTCCAATTCTGTGTGCATCAACACAGTGGTGAGTTCACTGACCTGCCCGCATCACATATGCAGTACTGCCGCCTCAACCCATCTCTCCCTGTGGCCCAGGGGTCCTTCAAGTGTGGCGCTTGCAAACCTGGTTTCCTTGGAAACCAGACAGCCGGTTGTTTTGCTCAACATTCATGCGCAACGTTGACCTTTAACCCCTGTGACACCAATGCACATTGCACCATGGAGAGGAACGGAGAAGTGTCCTGTCAGGTCAGTGTGTGTTTGTGTGTGTGTAGGTAGTATGTTGGCTGCATGTGTGTTATACTGGTTTTGTGTGTGCAGTGTAACGTGGGCTGGGCAGGTAACGGGAACACCTGTGGTGTGGACAAAGACATTGATGGCTACCCTGACCGCTCTCTGCCGTGCATGGACAACAACAAACACTGTAAAGAGGTAAACGGTTGTTGTTGTTGTTGTTGTTTTGCCATGTGAGTGTGACATCTGTGTGTCTTGCAGGACAACTGTCTGCACACACCCAACTCTGGTCAGGAGGACGCCGATCAGGACGGCATCGGAGACCAGTGTGATGAGGATGCAGATGGAGACGGAGTCAAGAACGTGGAGGTGTGTGTGAGAGACTTTTCAAATGTGTCAATAGTTCAAATCTTACTGTTTCATTTAAAATGACAAATTAATTTCTGCACGTGTTTAAATTTGAAACATACCACATCAACATTTTTTTTCATCATTGTTGATCGTCAGTATCTCTGATGTGCACTTTCCAACATGACCACTAAGTAGTGCTGTTGTAACTATACACTAATCACACAATACATTTGATTCAATATATTAAGCTTATGATACAATTCGATACAATATTTTCTGCTCACGATACGATTCGATACGATATACACCACTCCCAATATGATTTGATACGATATATTCAGATGCAGATATGATCCGATACGATATATTCAGCAAACGATATGATTTGAAATGATATATTCTGATCCCAATATGATTCGATACAATATATTCCGATCCCGATAAGATTCGATAAAAAATATTCTAATCCCAATATGTTTTGATATGATTTAGTGCGTTACCGATTTGATTCGATACGATATATATTCCGATTCCAATATGATCTGTTACGATATATTTAGCTCACGATTCGATATGATATATCCCGCTCATGATACGATTTGATAAAGTTTATTCCGCTCACGATATGATTCGATACAATATATCCCGCTCACAATACGATTCGATTTGATATATTCAGCTCACGAAAAGATTCAATACAATATATTCAGCTAATGATACGATTTCACACAATATATTCCGCTCACGATACAAATCGATACAATACATTCTGCTCATAATATGATTTGAAACCATATATTCAGCTCACGATACTTTTCGATACGATATATTTCGACACACTTTCATAATTTTTGTGCGTTTGCAAGCCAACACATTTCCATGTTTCTTAATTTACATATCTGACTTTCTATGTTAAGTGCTTAAGAACTATACAAGCCTCCTTGTCATGTGACTCCTCCAGGACAACTGTCGTCTGGTGTCCAACACAGACCAGCAGAACTCGGACAGCGACTCATTTGGAGACGCTTGTGACAATTGTCCCAACGTTCCCAACAGTGACCAGAGAGACACGGACCGCAACGGGAAGGGAGACGCCTGCGACCAGGACATCGATGGGGACGGTGAGGAATCGAGTCTGGAGTTTAGATCCACACGACTAATTATCCCGTCCGTCCCTCCATCCCTGTAGGAATTCCAAACGTCCTGGATAATTGTCCGAGGGTTCCGAACCCGATGCAAACGGATAGAGACAGAGACGGAGTTGGAGATGCATGCGACAGTTGTCCAGAAATCAACAACCCCATGCAGGTACACACACACACACACACACACACACACACACTGAGGTCAAGAGTCATTGTTGAACCTTCATCACTTCTTGTTGTTCTATAGTCAGACGCTGACAACGACCTGGTCGGAGACGACTGTGACACCAACCACGACACGTGAGACATATTCACATACAGACAAACCAACACATAAAGAAGTGGTGTGGGCCTGCAGCCCTGGCTTCCTGGGACAAAATGTGACTTGAGGTGTGTCTGCAGGGACGGGGACGGCCACCAGGACAGCAGAGACAATTGTCCCGACATTCCCAACGGCTCACAGCTGGACTCGGACAACGACGGGCTGGGAGACGAATGTGACCACGACGACGACAACGACGGTGTTCTAGACGACTACGACAACTGCCGACTCATCGTCAACCCCAACCAGAAAGATTCTGACAGTGAGATGTATTTCTGTATCGCCCTCTCATACAGAAATTCCTGTCTCACTCTGTCCCTTCTGGCTGTGTCTCTCTTTTAAACACTCAAACCTGTCATCGATGTATTATTCTCTCTTGTTGCAATGTTTGTGTCCTGTCTCACTGCACGACCTGTCTTACCCTCTCAGCTGTCTCGATCTTTCTTCTAGCCTCTGTTTTTCTGGCGCTGACCTATCTCCACCTTTCTTTCTCGGACCCGTCTGTCATCAGTGAACGGGGTGGGTGACGTGTGTGAGGACGACTTCGACAACGACGCAGTGATGGATATGATGGACGCCTGTCCAGAGAGCGCTGAGGTAACTCTGACGGACTTCAGAGCGTATCAGACCGTCATCCTGGACCCGGAGGGTGACGCTCAGATCGATCCCAACTGGGTCGTCCTGAACCAGGTGACACACTCGCACACACAGACTCGCACAAAGACACTAAGACACACATACACAAAGCGAAACACAAACACTAGGGCTTGATGGAATTGACACTTTTAGTTAAATTATCTGACTATTTGCAGATTAACTTATTAGTTTAATTAACCAAACAGATGACACATTTTTTTCTACATGATGATTGGTAATAAAATGATGTAAATGTAAAGAATATAGGCTTGTATAAAGCTGAAATAACAAAATATAAAATGAGAATTTATCTTGCCTTTTTGACTGCGACATCACTGGTCTAGCTGATGTTTCTCTTTTGTGTGCCTTTAATTTCATTTCACACCATTAATGGAGTAAAATAAAATATATCTGCTTAACTTGTACTTTGTAAAACATTTTCTTTTTTTAACCCCATTAATTGGTAGAAAAAAATAAAAATACAGAAGGAAATAAAATGTATTTTCTTAATTCCGCTTTAAAAAAGATTCCCTCTCTGTTTGCGACGTGTCTGACCAGGGAAAGGATCATCTCCATTTTACATTTACCTCCTTATATGGTGATCATCGTTAAGTCATTGTGCAAGGATTTGCAATAATTAGTCATTACCATGAGCTGCTTTCACTTTACAAGGGATTTGCGCTCGTCATCACCGCGTGGTTCATGGATCCGGAGTAGGTTTTTTGTGGAGTACACCTTTATGTGAAAATCTGCATGTACAATTACTCATTCGTATTATGAATTATAAATGTGATCCACTGTGTAGAAGCTTGATCTATGTATTTGTGTATGTCAATGTTTTCCCTTGTGTGTGTGTCTCAGGGGATGGAGATTGTTCAGACAATGAACAGTGATCCTGGTCTGGCTGTAGGTGAGTGTTGTCGAGTCAGTCGAGTGTGTTCAGTGGACTAGACCGAGTGCTCTCTGCAGGCTACACATCCTTCAACGGAGTTGAATTTGAAGGAACATTCCACGTCAACACGGTGACGGACGACGATCACGCCGGCTTCATCTTCAGCTACCAGGACTCGTCCAGCTTCTACGTGGTGATGTGGAAGCAGACCGAGCAGTCGTACTGGCAGACGCTGCCCTTCAGAGCCAAGGCACAGCCCGCCCTTCAGCTCAAGGTATGAGTCCCTAAGCCTGCAGTTAAAGGTACGAGTCACTGGACTTGCAGCTCAAAGTACGAGTCACTAGACTTGCAGATCAACGTACAAGTCAGTAGAACTGCAGCTCAAGGTACGAGTCAGTAGACCTGCAGCTCAAGGTACGAGTCAGTAGACCTGCAGCTCAAGGTACGAGTCACTAGACCTGCAGATCAAGGTACAAGTCACTAGACCTGCAGATCAAGGTACGAGTCACTAAAACTGCAGATCAAGGTACGAGTCACTAGACCTGCAGATCAAGGTACGAGTCAGTAGACCTGCAGCTCAAGGTACGAGTCAGTAGACCTGCAGCTCAAGGTACGAGTCACTAGACCTGCAGATCAAGGTACGAGTCACTAGAACTGCAGATCAAGGTACGAGTCACTAAAACTGCAGATCAAGGTACGAGTCACTAGAACTGCAGATCAAGGTACGAGTCACTAGACCTGCAGCTCAAGGTACGAGTCACTAGAACTGCAGCTCAAGGTACGAGTCAGTAGACCTGCAGCTCAAGGTACGAGTCACTAGAACTGCAGCTCAAGGTACGAGTCACTAGAACTGCAGATCAAGGTACGAGTCACTAGACCTGCAGCTCAAGGTACGAGTCAGTAGACCTGCAGCTCAAGGTACGAGTCAGTAGACCTGCAGCTCAAGGTACGAGTCAGTAGACCTGCAGCTCAAGGTACGAGTCAGTAGACCTGCAGTTCAAGGTACGAGTCACTAGAACTGCAGATCAAGGTACTAGTCACTAGAACTGCAGATCAAGGTAAGAGTCACTAGAACTGCAGATCAAGGTACAAGTCACTAGACCTGCAGCTCAAGGTATGAGTCAGTAGACCTGCAGCTCAAGGTACGAGTCACTAGACCTGCAGATCAAGGTACGTTGCTGCCCCCTGGTGTTGAACCTCATTAAGGAGATGTTCAGGTCTTCTGACCTTTTGATTCCAAACTTCAACAGGCGGTCAAGTCCCAAACTGGTCCTGGTGAGTACCTGAGGAACGCCCTGTGGCACACAGGAGACACACAGGGGGAGGTCAAGCTGCTCTGGAAGGATCCTCGGAATGTAGGCTGGAAGGACAAAACCTCGTACCGCTGGCACCTCAGCCACCGTCCCCAGGTCGGGTACATCAGGTCAGAACCAGCAGATCCACCAGTTCTCAGCAGAGTGTGACCTTGCAGTGATTCTCTATACCAGTCAGATCTAGTTGGCTCAAATATCATTAATAATATAAATGTTAAATTGTCATTCTACTCAGCTTTATTCCGCTCTAGTCATCTTGAGTCGGCTCAAATGATAATAATACATTTTATTTTAGTTGGTTCTATACCACTCTAGTCACATCTAGTCGATTCTAGTCAACTGTAATCACATCCAGTAATCTCTAGTTACATCTATTAAGCTTTATTTCAATAAATACTTGATTTCAACATCTAGTCAACTCTAGTTGGTTCAGGTCAACCCTGGTCAGTTCTATTCCCCTCTGGTTAGTTCTAGTCAGGTGCTGTGGACTAGACTTAATGTACAGCCGTTCTTTATATTTGCAAGGGTGCGTCTCTACGAGGGGGCGGAGCTTGTGGCCGACTCTGGTGTGGTGCTGGACACGAGCATGAGAGGCGGGAGACTTGGAGTCTTCTGCTTCTCCCAGGAGAACATCATCTGGTCCAACCTGCGGTACCGCTGCAACGGTGGGATACCCCTTGTTGACCCTTGACCCTTGTCTGTTTTCTTGTTTAAGTTTTCAAGTTATTTATTTTCTTTTAAAATCTGTATCGGCCACAAAAAATATCGGTGCAACACTCATTTATTTAATTTGTATTTGTTTATTTAATTCATTGTTCTTACCTTTTATTTATTTATCACAACATCCAAACGTACACTTGCATGTGCACTTGGCAAACTTTCCTTTCTACCTAAATTACAAAAAGTTACCCTAGTTACTAGTTAATTTGACAGTAGCAAGTAATCTTAAGTAACTTGCCCAACACTGTTGATATCCAAAGTCTAAGAAAGTACATTTTTATTTTCATAGCTATGAAATGTGACAAAAGAAAGACACGTGCTTGTCACTGAGTCATATTTCTTTAACTTAATTATTACTTCTTCACCGCTAGAAAAGCAACTGACATTGCCACAATTTTTTTTTTCTCTTGAGTAAAACAAATGCACAAATATTATTAATGACTACATGTGATTTCTAAGATTCCTAGAATGCACCTTTGACCTCTGACCTCATCCACAGACACAATTCCTGAAGACTTCCTGTCTCATCGCAAACAAGTTATGTTGCACATCCAGGTTTGATTGTTGGAGACACACTGACGCACAAAGACTCACACACCTCATGCACATGCATAGACACTCACAGACAGATGGAGAAACAAAAAGAAAAAACACTTCAGCACAGATACACAGATACACACAAACACACGTTGCTTGGACAAGCGAGGACTCAACCACGACTGCAGATGTGGAGACCGGCGGTCGAGATCTCGGACATCGCCCACAAGTTTGACCTGGAAGAGAAGACTCGTCACATGACCAGGAGAAACGACAAACATGTCAATTGGAAAACATTCATGTTTCAAATGTTCAAAGTATTTTAATAAACCAAAACATCCATAGTTCTGGTGGTCTCTGATGAAAGTCATCTCTGCCGAGGACAGCGGAGGTTGTGACCCTGGGGTCGGTGCACCATGTCCGGGAGGTGCTGGATCCTGGGAGGACATATCAACGAGCCTGCTGTGATATTATAACACTTGTATGTAGCGTCCTCCTAAACTTTAGTTGTGTTGGTTGGTGGGTGGAAAACAAAGGCAGATGCATGAGACCTGTTTAGACCTGGATAGAGGTCCAGACTTCCCTTCCATTCTCCTCCAACAAAGGGCCTGTGGGCTGCAAGCATGAGGCGCCTCGTTCGCCGACAGCCTTCTGAGCCAGAACCAGATCACAACAGAAGTCAGGATCCAGACGATGTTTTAATTTATGACAGGGACTCCATTAAAGGTGCTGAAAACTACAACACTGACATCTGCTGGTCAATCTCTGCTACTGCATGTGTGTGTGTAGTCAGTTGTCGGCGGCAGGTGTGAGTCTGGTGTTTAATTTAGAATCAGTGGAACCTCCCAGGCAACTGTGAGACCCCCTGACCAGAAGCGCACTGACCAGTCCCAGAGATGCCATGAGCTGCAAAGACCTGGGTCACCAGAGTGCCCTGGCTGGATAGAATCATGACAGAACCATGACCGGCAGGTAGGAAGTCATACTTATGGTGCTGATTGTTTGGATGTTGTTGTGTTGGCATTGTATCAATATTAATTAAAATAAAACAAAACTTTGTGCGCGTATATATACACGCGTATGTCGGCAGTGTGTGTATATGTGCGTGCATATCCATGTCTGGTAAGTGTGCATGTAACTGTGGCAGCAGCTGGTATTTAAATTTAGCTCAGCCCCTCCCTTCAGTTAAAGGGGTACAGGTCAGCTGACATGACTACCAGATTTGTGACTGTCTGTCTGAACCTGATTTGGATGGACAGCTGTGTCATAAGCCCCGCCCCTTCTCATAACAGTGGAAACTTGATGATGGCGATTGGGGTCAGCAACTGTGGAGGTGAACTACTGCTTTTGTGTCTGCAGGTCGCTCCATGGCCCTGGTGGAGAGCGGGTTACGTGATTAGCAGAGCTACTCCAGGTCAAACAAGATGCACGCCAGGCTCTCTTGTGACCCCCTTCCAGCATTCCCAGGGAAATGGTGCTTTCACCTGACCCTGCTCCTGATCCAGCTTAGACTCCCTGCAGGTACCAGCTAACCTTTTGACCTCACCTGACCTCCCTGAAACAGCCCAGCCATTGGTCGGCAGATAATTTACAATAAAAGCTTCCCTCTTCTGCCCTGCAGTCGAAGCTTCCTGCCGCATCCTTAGATGCAACTCGGAATTTGTGGCGGCCACACTGGACCTGGGAAGTTCCAGCAGCCTTGAGGCAGGCGGTGATGTCGGGGGGTCCGCTGATAGAGCGCCCCTTACCAGAGCGGCGGTGAACGCCGGCTACTGCGGCGCCTTGCGCTCTTACGGTGTGTGTACCAAGAAAATGGCGCGGGCGTGCCGCGGTGACCTGGCGTACCACTCGGCAGTCCAGGGCATCGAAGATTTGCTTATTCAGCACCGCTGCCCGAGAGCCGGGCCCACCATGCAGCCAAGGCCCCTCCCGCAGGGGAAGCTGTCTGGAGACTGTCGATACCAGAAAGACCATGCAGCAAAAAACAATCAGGTTCAAGAGATCCTGCACTGTGGCGTGTTCGGAGACCCCCACATACGAACCTTCTACGACGAGTTCCAGACCTGTGCAGTGATGGGGGCGTGGCCTCTGGTGGACAACAAGTACCTGTATGTGCAGGCGACCAGCTCATCACTGAGAGGAGGCGTGTTCGCCACCGCGCTTACCAAGGTCAGCTCACTTCATAGTCTGTCATGGGCTGTTTGAGTTTCCCCAAATCCTTGCTATGACATCACAGAGAGGGCAATTGGAAAGTGGAGGAAATGCAGAATAGAAAAGCAGAGAAAAAAATATAAATAAACTAAATAAACCGCACAGAATGTAAAATAAAAGATAAATAGTCTATTTGGATACAAGTTGCCATATTTTACAGTTTTCTACTCTGCTGTGATTGGTCAATAATCAAGGTTTGTCATCGTGCTTCATCAATCCAGGAAGATTCCACCTCCAAGAGACTCGTTGTATAAACAAAATGGGTTTCATTACAGCTGGCTGGAGGAGGAGTGAAGACATTATTACTTCATAATGGACTCGTAACCTCTCGTTCGCTTAGATTTCAGACGAAGGAGGACTTTATAAAGAAATAATTTCAAAACATCATCATGATGACTGACTTACTGCATCTTGGAGAGGAAGACTTCAACACATGACATCTACCGGGCTTAGTAGTCTTTAGAGATGTAATTTTATGTGATTTATAGTAAATGTGGAGGGATCGTTACATGTATATAAAAATGTACACTTCTGCAGCAACAACAGTTACTATAATTTGCATATTTAGTACAGGTCCAGACTTACGCATTTTAATTAATTTGCTTATAAATAACATAGATAATCCATTTATCCATCCATCCATCATCATCCGCTTATCCGTCGCCGGGTCTAGGGGGCAATATAAATACATAAAGTGATAGTTCACCCATAATCCAAACTTCACTTATTTTCTATTCACCCTCATGTCCACTAAAGGTTGGGATTATTTTTACAGTAATCTTTTTTAATTTTTTGAGTTATAGACAAAAATGTGTATTTATTTGAATGTAGCGACTGCTTCCAAAAATACACGCTTAAAAACATCCAAATACCGCTATGGTGCTCGTCTGTAACGTCCAGAAAATAAGTCTATATTTTACAATAGTTTGTAGCAGGGTTTGAATAATATTAAGCGATATAAACCAGAAGAACTCCGGTTAAATATCGCAAGCGCTTTCAGAATGCGCTCTGGTGTCATTTTGGACGAAGATTAAGCCGAAGACCCCTGAGCATCATCCGCTTTACATTTTTGTCTGTAACTCTAAATAGGAATATATTACTCTGAAAATAATACCAACCTTTATTAAACATGAGGGTCAGCAGAAAGTGAGTAAAGTTTGAATTTTGGGTGAATTAACCTCTATGGTAAAAAGACAGCAGACAACAGAGGTCAATTACTTCCATTGTATGGATGTGATTTTTATGCAACAAAGCAGTGCATCGTGGGTAATATACAGCTCTGATATGGACATTGATGTTTGCTTAATGCCTCCAACCTCGAGAGCAGATTTTAAGAAATTGGGCAGCTGAGAATTGGAACGACCCTCAAGATGGTGGCGAAGATTCCCCTGAGGGGAAGTACAAGTGAGCGAGGGCATCACGTTTTTAAAAGAATGTGCATTAACCAGGGCTGCGGGTCATTAACAGTTTGTATTTCCTTGCACACACACCCTAAACCCTTACTATGACATCAAATGGAAAGAACTTGGAGAGTGGAGGGGAATTGGGACAGACAACAGTGGTCTATTAATGCCTCCACATGGATGTGTTTTTTAATGCAACGAAGCAATGCATTTTGGGTGATATACTGCTCTAAAGGGGACATCAATGTTCACTTGATCCTTCCACCCTTGAGCAGGGATTTTAGGAAGTTCAGTTCGGCTGTTCTGAGAATTAGAAAAACCCTTTACCCTTGTGTTGTCTCTGGGTCAAAGTGAACATCACAAGGGATACCACAAACACATTTGTTTTGGGCCTAAAGGTCACTTTGACCCTTAGATAACACAAGGGTGGCAGGGATCCCCTCGAGAGGAGGTGCTCAGGAGCATTTGAGTGATTGTACTGTAAGTGAGAATTGAAACGTAACCCAGAACATGTGACTTACCCTAAATGGTTACTTCCTGTCAGGTGACCATCATCTTCAAAAATTGGCACCAGTGTATGGATCAGCAGCTGTACCAGGCCGAGCTGGACAACGTCCCGTCCGCCTTCACCGACGGATCCACGTCGAGCAGCGAGCGCCCGGGTCACTACAGCCTTCAAGTCCAGACTCAGAACCCGGGTCTCCATGCCGAGATCCGGGCGACACACATAGGGACGGTGCTGGTGGTGCGACAGGTGGGGCGCTCGCTGAGTCTGTCCGTGCGGTCGCCCCGCAGCGTCGTGGAGGCCTTCGGGCCGGAGCAGGACCTGCAGCTGTGCGTGTGGGGGTGCCCCCCCTCCCAGAGGCTGGACACACTCCGCCCACCTCACCCGGCATCCTTGCTGCCTCCTGCTCATGCTCACTGCGGCGCTCTGCTCCCGGCGCAGGATGTCTACTACCGGGCCTGCGTGTTCGACGTGGTCACGACCGGAGACCTGAACGTCAGCGAGGCGTCCGTCACCGCCCTGCAGGACGCCCGGGCTCTCATGGAGGACGCCCAAACACTCCACCTGTTGCCTGTGACCGCCCACGGAAGACCGGTTCTGTTCAGCCCGGCCATGCTGCTCCTGCTCGGCCTGCTGGGAGTTCTGTGCACATCCTGATGCAACAGAACCAGAACTGCTGGACCAACACTATGGAGCCCACATTGTTTCTCACAAAGAAATGTTTAATGAATTCATGATCAGCACATCATCAAAACAAACTACTGGACCACCAGTCGCTGGATGTCGGAGGGGACGGAGATTTTCATCAACCTTGCCCTTTGTGTGACAGCAAGGTAGATCAAGCCGGTCAGAACCAAGAGGATTAACTGGTGGCAGAGGAAGGTAGGTTTAGGAAGAGTGGACGCCATCACAATGAAATCAGAAGGAATAAACTGGATTATCTTGCACCTGGACCAGCAGGAGTCCAAAATCCATACCGACGAAAGTGACTATGTTGTTCTGCAGCCAATCACGCAGCTGCTGGTCACAGCCCTGGACGTACACACAAATAGAGACATTAATGGTCTGTTCAATAAACACAGGAATTTCTTCTGTTCTTTTTGAACTTTCTGACGATAATCTGAAAGCATTATTCTTTTTTAAAATGTGCAACAGGTTTAAAAGAAAGAGGGTTTTTCTTCCGTTACAATACAGCTCCATCATTGGATTAGGTCTGGTTTACCTGTCCTA
This sequence comes from Callionymus lyra, assembly GCF_982586985.1. Taxonomy (NCBI): domain Eukaryota; kingdom Metazoa; phylum Chordata; class Actinopteri; order Syngnathiformes; family Callionymidae; genus Callionymus; species Callionymus lyra. The sequence continues at coordinate 4,715,185 of NC_141834.1, forward strand.
TTTTTTTTACTCCCAGAAAAACTTGAAGAATCCAATGTAATTCCAAAAATACCAAAATGTTTTTAACATCTGCACAGTATTCACACATGCATGTGGACTAGCCAGCAGCGACTGCCGTTATTTATCACGGCACTCCTAGAAGATCAAAATTCTAGATGTGCAAAGCGTGCCTTATCCACATATACCTGTTGTATCTCATCGTTAACAACTTCACAAGAACTGCAATTACCTTGATTTAACCCTGTGTGATGAATATTTGGGTCAGTCTGACAGTAAAAGCGTTTAAGGGAGGCAGGTGATGCCAGACTTGAGTATTGAGCGATCACGACACTTGGAAGCTGTGTTGGGCAAGTTACCCGTGAAATAGTTACTAGTCATTTCTTTCAGAAGAGCTTCAGTTACTTAAAGTTACTCGTTACTTTCAAAGAAACTAGTTGCTAACTAATTGAACAATTGATTAAACAATGTGGGAAAAGGTACGAACAATAAATTAAATAAACAAATACAATTAAACTGTAGTTATATAAACCAAAGTTTTGTGGAAAACACAGATTGCCAATTTCACCACAGAAACCTATTACATAAAAACAATGGAAACTGAACAACACTGTATTAAAAGTGTTAAGTAAAATTAAGTTACTGCCGACAACAGTGACCTAATCAAGTTCACAACATTTCTGCTCCTCTTCATTTGTATTGTTTTTGTATGCAACTTTTGCAAATTGCAATTAATAGAAGTTTCGTTTTTTTTTTCTTTGTTGTTTTTTATTCATTTAAGTGAAAGTTTTACAGTGTTCCCCTTTTAGTTTTAAAATATCACGTGTTCTTGAACGCACCATGGCAATCCCATTGTCATTGAATCTATCACTTGTGTGTGACAAAGAGGTGCAGTGAAAGTTAATTTATTTTGAAAGAGTAATAACATCAATTTCTAACTATCTAACATCGTGTGTAAATATAAGGAGCTCCTGTAAATAAAAAAAGTGCAGATCCCGCTATCTTTCACAACAGTCGCCGTTGCCCTGCCAATAAGCTAATTGTATTAATTGATACAATCAACAAACCTGTTTAAATCACAGTTATGATTAAATCATGATTGTTTTTGACAAAGTAATTAGTTTCACGATCGTTATCACAAAAAATAACATAGTAACTTAATAACCCGTTATTAAAACTGTTCGTATCTGACTGATCCAAAACACACTGACGCATGTGTGTTGCTGTAGCTTTGGTTTTTGTTTTGTTTTTTATTCCTTTTTAAGTTTGAAAATACTCATCAACAGTGTTGATTTTGTATGTTTGTAGAACTATTCACACTAATAAACTGTATTTGAATTGATGCATTCACGTTCTGATAATAATCTCTGTTTGTGTCGTCTCGACATATCCTGTCTATCTGGGGCGCTTTGTGTTTGTTTTTAATTTGCGGTGTCTTTGTGTGTATTTGTATTGAACGTGTCTCTGATGTCCTGGTGCCGTTTGTTAATATCTTATTTTCATTTTTTTTTAAATAATTTGATTGACTTTGTTTGGTGTAAGTCGTATTAAAACTGATTTGACTTTCTATCTGAACAAGGAGCATGATTAACATGTTTTCAGCAGTACTCTTGATCACCTCAGGAGGGAAACTGTGTCAGGTTATTTCTAGTGTAGAATTATTATTTTAATATCCTTCTGATAGATAATCTTGCTTAAAAAAAAAGAAGAGAATAGAATAGATCGAATGGGATGTACAGGGACCAAAACGCATTATTTTGACAAATTAATAGTCAGTTAATTAAAGTAAATTAGTGCCATCAGAATATAAAAGGTGGAATTAAACCTTTTACATTTTAATGTTTTTTGTTTTTTTGTTGTTCTTTTTAGAATTTTTAAAAATTGAACGGTAATTGTTTTTTTGTAAATAATTGATTGGTTTGATATTCAAATTCCAATAACTTTAATATGCTTTAATTCGTATCCTTTAAATCCAAAATAAAAATTACAATTACAATTTATAAAAAAAATTAAACATTCGGATATATAAAAATTTTAATTTAGTTAATCAATAATAAGAAATTCAACCTTTTAATATATAAGTTATTAAATTCAACTTGAAAAATAAAATAATCAAGAAAGATTCAACCATTCAATTTCATGGAAACATGGTGTATGTGTTCACCTCAGTGTATGAGCTGTTTCCAGCTCCGATCAACGGACTGGTCAAGTTCTGCAGGTCCGAGCACCAGAGAGTGTTGGGTTCATGAAAGCTGAAGCACGAACACGGCAGCACATGAGGTCCACTCTCGTTCTGGGCAATGACAAACAAGTTCGCCAGCCAATCAGAGCGGCCGGTTCTGCCACAGCAACTGCCCTGAGAGTGAAAGCTGTTATTGCTGTTGTTGATGTTGTTGCTGATCAACTCACCTCCGATTGAACTTTGTCGAGCAGGGTGTTCTTGGGGGTTCCATCGGCACCATACTTGATGATGATGGCATCAACGGTTTGGTCCAAAGTCCTCTGGATCTGAAGACATTTGTGAGCCGGCGGACAACAACAATCTAAACGGACCAGGACCAACCAGCTGTCTGTTGAGCATCAGCAGCAGAATGACGAAGATCTGCCCGAACATCAGGACCACCAGGAAGAACAGATTCTGAAGCAGCAACAGTTATTGATCTTTCTAGATATTGACAACTGATCACAGTCGTGGACATACCGTCTGCAGCAGAATCCTGTTCTCCTTGGTCACCGACAAACATCCAATAATACTGACCGGTATCACCATGACACCAATCAGAGCGAAACAAACGGCCACCAGCTGCACATGCTCTACATACACAATCACACACCTGTGATACACTCACTGTTACACAGACTTACCTAAGGGCCCACTGAGGAAGTTTCCAGGGTCAAAGAGAAGCCAGAGTCCAGCGCCACCTAGGCTGATGCCGAGGGCCTGCAGGCAGAGGGCACACACACCACTTTAGCTCAACTAAACTCTGATATTTGTTGTTGTGTAGTCAGGCAGGTGAAGGCAAAAGTAAACCACAACATGTCTCACCAGGAAGATTAAGTAGCAGACCAGCGAGAAGAACTTGAGCAGCAGAAGCTTCAGCTGCAGGTCCATCTTTCTCATTCGCTGCCTCTCGATTCTCGTTGTGATCGGCTCAATGCTCAGTCGAAACACAACTGAATGACGTCAGGTTCCTGACCAGAGTCCACTTCCTTATTGTCATTTACATGGTGACACACACACACCACTCTCACAATCATTCAAACACACACGCTAACAATGAGGCATTAGCTGACCCAGAGTCAGATTCTCAATTATATAAACACAGAGTCTTAGCTCATTTAATTAACTACTAATTATATATCTTTAAACACATGTAAATGTGTTCTACAATAAATACAATAATAAAACACAATAAGGAATAGAGATTTAAATGTGTAACTTTGGTAAATACACAGTTGTTTTTAAAAGCTTTTAATTATGATACTTTCATAAGTTTAATTCAGCCCTACAAAATAAAAATATTTTATATCTGATTTTCCTCAAGTCATTTTTTGTTATGGTACCAATATTATATTTTATCTCAGCAGTGAATTAATATACAAAGTGTAAATGTAATATTATGCATTTTATGCGGTAGGCTGCTGCTGAAGACACTTGACTTTACGTACTTTTACTTGATTTATTTGACGTGATGATGACTTTTTATAATATTTATTACTTTTTCATGTTTGTAAATTCCACATCTGCAAAAGTATGTGTGTGTGTATTGAGTGAGGATGTTGTGTAGCATGTGTGTTGCTACTGTATCAGTGTGTTTGTGGGCGTCACCAACATGTGGGGGCTCAAGATAAGAGTGTTGGACCAGTTGTGCGTTCTCAGTGCGTTTTGTGACGATGCTGCCGGGTGTCATCAAAGGTCAGTCGGTTATGAGGTCGATGTTCTAAAAGTTTCTGTTGATACATTTTGACAAAACGTTTTTTGACCGAGTTTGAACTCGTAAGATGGTGAAGAACTCTGTGCTCCTCTTCTTGACACTTGGTCTGTCGGGATCTTTGTGGGTCTGTGAGGCAACCACAGAGAACAACACACTCCATGACACACTCGACGAGGTGCCAGCCATTTTTGTCCACGACAACATGACTGAGGAGGTTTACTTTGAGGGGCCGATGGAGGCATACTACGATGGTGAGGAGGACTCTCACACACACTCGTGTCAAAGAAACTCTGACTCTGTTCTCTGTCTGCAGACCACACACTGTATAACGACGATCACAAGATCATCAACCATTCTCCGATCTGTCCGGTCAACCAGGTAAGTCAAAATAACACACCATACAGTCTCAGACCCCAGAGAGCCACACCAGAAAACTTCTGTTTCAGAGTCCTCATTCCATATAAATAATGCTTAAAAACAAACTCACACATTAGGACAATGTCTTTTTTTTATCGTCGGCATACAATCAAACATACATAGATGCAGGTCATGATATTTTGTTTTTACTTTTTTTTTCTATCTGAACATCAGCCCGTAAACAGAAACCTGACAATCAACCAGTCCGAGGTACAAAAAAGGTCGGGGACCCCTGAGCTAGAGGATAGTGGGCCATCCCCGACTCTGGCCACGTTGGTCATAGAGGACGTTGGGTCCCTCAGAATGGACTAGGCTAGGCTGGACCGGGATCTATTAGTCCTAATACCTTATGTTCCTCTCCTGATAATGACATCCTGGTCTCTCCTCAGGTCTCTGGCACTGGAGGGTGCAGCTCCATACTGCTTCTGATGGTTGTCCTACCACTGAAGATGACCTTATGAGGACCAGGACCACAGTCCCTTGACCCAGAACCTGATCCAAATGAGTGCCTTAAATAAAAACGGACTCTTGCCAAACTGATCTCCTCTCATTTGTTAAAGGGTGAACTCAGCTAAGTCCTGGTTAAAAGTCTCGGCCCAGTTGGCTGGTCTACGTAGTTCTGTCTCGTATCTTGACCAAATCCTGGACAGCTCGACCTCGCCTGAGTCACCACGGCGCCCCCCATAGTCCGGTGCTGCAACTATGTGTTGACGAGAAAGTGTCTCACTTCTGAGTCCTGAATGGATCCAGTCCAAGCCAATTACCACCAGAGCAGAGAGTCTGTGTTGCATAAGAAGGTTAATCCCAACTGCGTCTTTCAGCCGCTCCATCACACACGTCCGACTAACACGTCTGACCACCGACACTCTCGTGCATCTGCCCATGGTTCTGTTGAACTCCACCATGACCCGGCTCAGCTTCGCCCTCCTGCTGTTATTGCCGTGTTTCCTCTTGGTGGCGCCGGAGTCAACAGGAAGTCTGCACAGAGAAGCAGATGAAAACCTGGTGAGTGACATCACCGTTCGGTCGCTAACGGTTAGCTTCAAAAATGTCTTTTGTTCCAGCTGCAGGTCCTACAGAACGTTCTGGAGAAACTTCAGCGGCAATCGATGACGTCACTGGACAGACGAAATAGTCGGCTACCGATTGTGAGTCTCCCTTGATCCCTACACAGAAGTGTGACCAGAATGTCTTGTGATGGGGGGGGGCAGAAAAAAATACCGGAAATGTAGGTGGAAAACCACCTCAACTACTAGTACTTTTACTACTACTACTTGCCTACTATTTTGGCAGATGGTGTGTTCTTTTTAATAAGTAACCATATTCTGAGAAAAAAGAGAACAATAGTAAGTGAAGTAAAGTTATTGCAAAGTTTTGGGGGTTTTTGTGGTCGAGTGTTTTTATGCGTTTTAACTCAGTTTAATACATTTTCTGAATGACTTTAATACACTCAAACCAGGCCACTTGGAGAACAAAGTAAACAAACAATATACAAACAAATAAAAATATGAACAAATATAAAACAATATATCCATTCAACTAAAGTAGCTGCAACAGAAATAATCATCAAAAAAGTATATCTCATAAAAGTATGGTCTGTAATGGTTCTGTTTATAATTTTAGATTTGTAATGTAATATATACTGTATCTTCTAGTCTAACGAATCTTAGAAAAAAATAAGAACATTATTTAGAATAAACTCTTGTGTCAATCATAAAGGAATATAATTATTGTCTAAAAGAAAAAGAAAAAACAGAGAAGGAGCCCACTTTTTAATTGTTTACTTATTCCTCAAACAATTATTTCTTATTCTGTGCTAATGCAAAATATAAATAATTCCTGAAGTCAAAACACAATAACGTGACTATAATAACCTTAAAAGAAATGACAATGCCGTGTTGCTGAAATTTGCAAACGTGAAATCGCTTTGATTCTTAACATTTCTTCATGAATCTCAATTATAAAATCTTTTATCGTGGCATCATGACCGGTTTACTGTCAATTAAGTTTTTTATTTAATGCAATGAAATAAAACAAAGCTTCATCAGAAAATCACTTCTCATCACTCTTTCTTTGAGTACATGACATGATATTTGGGGGCAGGGTTCACCTCTAGGGGGCACTGTTTTGTCAAGGTGTTCATCTTCACTCTGTCTGTTATCCCAGTGTGACGTCGGCGCATCCTGTTTGCTGAGGAAAGGTCAGCGGTTCGGGCAGCTCTGCGAGTGTTCCCGAGGTTCCAAGTGCATCTTTTTCTTCCTCAAATGTTTGTGACGATTGGTGAACACTTTGTGATGTTATCACTTGACACTAAAGTCAAAGTTCGTCAAGATGTTCAAGATCACAGTTCAGGATCTAACTTGAGCTAACTTGCAGCTGCATATCAACTGGAGTAAACAGGGCCGGATTATCCAGATCCATCCATTCACAACCAGTAAGTGTGTACCACAGGGAGTATTATGTAGGTCCCAGGAGTGAAGTCCATTATTACATCATAACGGGCTTCTCTCTCGTAACCACTCATTCGCTGAGATTTCAGAAAGAGGAGAGCTTTATAAAGTATAAGTTCAAAACATGGTCATGATGAGGGACTTACTACATCTGGGAGAGGAAGACTTCAACATTTGAAACATGTCAGTGAGTCAGGAGAGTTGGGTTTGGGACAAATAGCACTGAAAGCAGGTACGTAAGATGGAGAGCTGGATAAGTTGAAGGAGACAGACGGAATGAAAGTTGATCAACAGAATGAAAGTGAGAACAAAGAAAGAAAGAAATAGACAGTCAACCAACGTGTTGATATTCGGAGGAACAGGCGATGGACTCATGAGAAAGTGCTGCAGTATTCTCTTCTTGAGTGTTTTATTTATTTATTGTTACATTTTTTTGTAACATTGTTACAAATCATGCTACTGTTGTTATTTCTTCAATGTTCTCTATTTGGATCAAACTACATATATGACCTTCATCCCTGGCTGGAATATTCTCCCGTGGAATTCATCTATTGTTTTGCAATTTGTTAGAATATAACTGAAAATTAAATGTGAAAATATGTAAAACTGTTGTGTGGTTCACAATAAATGTTTTTTAAATAAAAACTTTATGGTTTGAAATTGTTAAAAGTTCATACATAAGTGGACACTTATTTCATCATAATGAAAGAATTTTAAATAATAAAAAAGAGTTCATGGGATGAATAAATGGAGACACAATATACTCGGATGGGAGGGGACACATGGAGGGGTCACAGAGACGTTTACTAGTGTTTTAAATTTAACATGTGAGTGCTTTCAAAATTAGGTCACCAGGTCATACAAAAGTATTACGTGTATAACATCGTTACTTGTATTTTGTCATTTTTTGCCAGTAGACTGAAGTAACATTAAGCGCAACGGCTGAAACACCGATAGAATCGGGTGTTCAAAAAGCAACTGTTTAATTTTGGTACTAACCTGGTCTGGATAGATGGTGACGAACTACTGACATCTGGTGGCATTTATCCTTCATGGAAATATCAATTGTAAAAATTTAAAAGGGACATTTGAAAATGAAGATTGTAGTAACATTATATGGCGGTTATTTATAAGTGACATACATTTGACCATCAGAGTTCAATAGTTATTACTAAATGTTTATGGAATATTGCATGAAAGTATTTATTAAAATGTTTTGTTTTTTAATTACAAAAATATACAAATCCTATATAAAGTATTAAGCACATTTGAATAACTACTAAGCTATGTGAATAACAGTAGTTGTAAGACGTAGTTAAAACGTCTTACAACAGTAATTAAGTAATGAATTTAATAAATTAAGATTTTCTCCCTACATTAAGGGGTAGAAGCCATGTTTGTTGTGAAAGTGACTGTAGGAGGAAGTTTCATAGCTGGAAATAAATGTTGCCCCCATCAAATCATGATCCCCATCCAGGTTGATTTAGATGTAGAAGAGTGTCAGCTGTTGTGGACAATCAACCGTAACCATACCTCCTCTGTACCCTGCTGCAAAATGTAAGTAAGTAAAGGTTATTTGTAAAGCACCTTTCTAGACCAGGGTCACAAGGTGCTTTAACAAACAAAAACAATATACAGCAAAGATACATGCTTTAGAAGGCCAAGATACATAAAACAAACACAGGAGACCATGCAAATCCGGGAAAAGCCTGCACAAATAAGAATGTCTTAAGATGTTCCAAAGCTTAAGGATCTGGAAGGATCCCTCTCCTCTGGTCCAGAACCGTGTGCGCGGAACCATCAGTAGATTCTGATCCACAAACCTAAGAGCCCGAGCTTGGGTGTAAGGCTGGATCAGATCATTGATGTAAGGAGGAGCCTGAACCATGAATAGATCTGAAAGTAAGAACCAGAATTTTAAAGTTGATCCTGAAAGAAACTGGAAGCCAGTGAAGAGTTTTAAGGATCGGAGAAATGTGAGTTCTTCTACTAGAGCCGGTCCAAATTCTCGCTGCAGAGTTTTGTATTGTATAACTGCAGGCGAGTCAGCTCCTTCTTGTTTAGACATGAAAATAAACTGTTACAATAGTCTATAAGAGAAGACACAAACGCATGGATTATAAGCTCTAGATCATGTGACAATAGAGGCTGTGACATTAATTATTACCACTTGCTTCCTCTGAATGATATGACATAGACCTTTGTATATTTTAATGTTTTTCTGGTGCAAGCGTTTTTTAATTTTAAATACAAACGTGCTAATCCTTCCCCTGTACTGGTAATAAAGCAATGAGTGAGTAATGCGTCACCCACAATAATAAATGAATAGATGCTTATTTTAATCCATTTCAATTACTTCAATCACTGATACCACTGTGGCTGAAGTTACTACCCACAGTAAGTGATTCCCCACAGAATGCAAGAAACGAAGGATGGATTGTCAGACAAACAATTTTATTTTGTTTTGAATCAGTCATTAACCAAGATAAACATGATTTAAGATCAAGTGTTTTCACAGATTACTGTGAGTATTAACACCATATCAAAAATCCGATATGTCGAAACAACATTTCATTGAAAGATTCCCATACTAATGGATGCGTTAGTATGAAAGAGAGAAATGAATAAAATTAATACTTAGTCAGCATCAGCTTTCAAACTCTCAACCAAAATGTCTTTTTTTTATTAAAAGATAAACTTACAGAACATTTTCAAAACAGGGGCTTCAAAATACAAATAAAACTAAGTAGTCCAACCCTGGTCAGTCCGTCTGTCCGGCCTGACACATGTACTCATCCAGCTCTGCGTCCAGGCGGGCCGGTGCCATCGACATGTACTCGTCCAGCTCGGCGTCCAGACGACTCCTGGATGTGGACATGTAGGCGTCCAGCTGAGCGTCCAGCTCACGCCTAGTCAGCAAGGGGATCTTCCAGCGGCTTCGCCCCCCAGACACTGCAGGTGAACAGACTGGAGGCAGAAACCCGGGCTCGTCTGAGGGTTCTGGTCCCGGCTGGGATGCACTTGGTATCACCCAGTGTCCCGGCAGCAACACGCAGCGAGGACCAAGTCCAGCATCGGTGCTGCTCTGTCCTGCAACAGGAGACAAAACTCAGGTTGCTGACCCCCCTCTACCTAGTCATTCCCACACTGACCCGTAGTCGGACCCTGGAGGGTTCTGTCCTTCCGCCGACCCACTCCTCCTGAATGAGAATTGCACACGTCAAGAAAGTTCTGGAAGTGGACCGGACAGTGGACCCACCTGCTTTCTGGTTCCTGAAGTTTCTGGTCGAAGGGCGGCGGCGAACCAGCGGAGTCTTCAGGCTTCGTCCACCTGCAGGGATAGGTCGGTCACTTTTAAGTTCTGTATGGTTCTGGAACTGCCGATACTCACTGAAGCGGGCCCTCCATCCGTATTTGTTCTTGAAGCTCCAGAAGCCGAAGAGTTGCTGCGTGATCTTCAGCCAGCCCAGCCTGGTCCAGAGCCCGGTCCTCCTGAGGCTGGACTTCTGCAGACAAGAGTCAGCGTCAACGCCTGCTTCCCACACAAGTCGCTCCAAGTTTCTCACCCGGTGAGCCAGTCTGCCTGGGTCAAAGGTCAGCTGGCTGTTGTCCTTCTCCTGCGGCACCTGGGAGAACCTGGAACCCGCAGCACGATTCACTCCGAGGTCCTCCTGACAGTAGGTCACACCAGTCTCACCTCTCATGCAGAGACACCGTCGAGGTTCCTCTTATCCTGAGGCGAGACAGGAGCCTCTTCCTTTTCGCCAGCATCGTCCTCCTCCTGTTCATCACCATGTTGACCTAACACAAGACTCAATGAAGTCACAACTTCAAGCTAAGCTAGCTAGTGAGCTAACACGAACACGCAATGATACTTTTTTTATATTATATTTTTTTCCACATTCAAATGATTCAACAGCAAAAGCGCACGTGCGTATATCCTCTCAAGTACGATACCTGTTGACCTTGAAGGCTCTCGCGGCCTCAAGTGAAAGTTATGTTAGCCTTTTCAAATTAGTTTTAATTATGCGTTTTCGATTATTTTTTAAACACGATTCGAAAATGTTCTGCTCGTACATGGAGTCGATAAAGTTGGTTAACAGTTGAAGACCGAGCACGCGGACTTTACCTGCGAGTCTCGCCTGAAGTTCCAGGGAGTGTTCGCCAGGGGCGCTGTGGGTTAGATTATCAGCAACGAGCGCGAAGCTCGAGATGAACTTTGCTACAGTTTGTTTATTTGGAGAATTAAACCGTCGGAGAACTGCTACTGTAAAGTATGGTAAAAAAAAAAAAAAGTTAAAAAATCAACCAATCGGCGCGACTAACCTAACTACGGAAACGAGTTCGCGGTCCCGCAAATGATTGTCACGTTATGACGTATTTCCGTATACAAGATACGCAATGGCGTATGGGGTGAGCCGCATAATTGGTTGACAGAGAATATGTTAAGATTAATAAATAACAGACACTTAATACATCGCAAAGCACCAATGGCTAAGTTTTAAACGAACCTGAGTTTTCATTTTCTTGCTGTGATCTGGAGAAAGTTACTGCGCTCAAGATCCAGCCGCAACTTTAAAACACTTGCGCTTTTGTGAAGGTATTACGGTAGTGAGAGAGAAGTCACACGCGGAAGGATCTACGAAACTATCACTGATATAGTCTCAAAAATCCTCTGATATGGTGACATTAAAGTACATTTTCTCTCAATAGATTCCAGAGACACTTCTGTTCTAGATTTGTAGCGTTAAATAACGGTTGTTTAAAAAATTGAAGTACTGACTTGTGACGTTATTTTTGCTTAGAAAGCTGTTTGTGCACAATGTATTTTATTATAAAAAATAAACCTTAATAGTTGACAAAGATCTCACTGTATTTTCATGTTCAGCAGGTTTTGAAGTATAAGTGAACAAAGTTTCATGTATTTTTATTGTAGAAATATTGATTTATTGTCAATTTAGTACAGTGTTTTATTGTCACTGTTATTCAAGCACGATATATATTTTAGTTCTGATAAAAAAAAAAAAACTTAATAGTTGAGAAAGATCTGACTGTATTTTCATGTTCAGCAGGATTTGGAGTATTAATAAAAAAAAGTTTCATGCGTTTTTACTGTATAAATATTGATTTATTGTTAATTTAGTACAGTGTTTTATTGTCACTGTTATTCAAGCACGATATATATTTTAGTTCTCATAAAAGAAACATTAATAGTTGACAAAGATCTGACTTTACTTTCATGTTCAGCAGGTTTTGAAGTATAAGTGAACAAAGTTTCATGTATTTTTACTGTAGAAATATTGATTTATTGTCAATTTAGTACAGTGTATTGATGTCACTGTTATTCAAGCACAATATATTTAAATTCTTATTAAAAAAAAACCTTAATAGTTGACAAAGATCTGACTGTATTTTCATGTTCAGCAGGTTTTGAAGTATTAATAAAAAAAGTTTCATGTATTTTTACTGTAGAAATATTGATTTATTGTCAATTTAGCACAGTGTTTTATTGTCACTGTTATTCAAGCACGATATATATTTTAGTTATCATTAAAGAAACCTTAATAGTTGACAAAGATCTGATTTTACTTTCATGTTCAACAGGTTTTGAAGTATAAGTGAACCAAGTTTCATGTATTTTTACTGCAGAAATATTGATTTATTGTCAATTTAGTACAGTGTATTGATGTCACTGTTATTCAAGAGCAATATATTTTAATTCTTATAAAAAAAAAAACTTAATAGTTGACAAAGATCTGACTATATTTTCATGTTCAGCAGGTTTTGAAGTATTAATAAAAAAAAGTTTCATGTATTTTTACTGTAGAAATATTGATTTATTGTCAATTTAGTACAGTGTAGAGAAGTTGGATTCAGCGTTTCAGTCACTGAAAGTCGAAAAAGCTTAAGTGTGCTTGATGGAAGAAGACTGTGTTGATTTACGTGTCTCTTAAATAGATCTTGGAGCTCTATTGTACTCATCAGTTTGTGTCTGTTTGCGCAAATCTCTCTTTTATTTGAAATATCACATTAGAAAATGCGCGTAAACTCTGTCCGCTTGGTTGCGATGGAATTTATTTAGAAATGGTAGTTCTTTAGTTTACACACTAGATGGCGTTTCAATTTCAAATATTTTAATTAAAGCATTTTGCAGCTCAGCAATATCGTAGATTTAAAGGATGACGCTTAACTTTTTTTTACTTCACTTAACATTTTTAGAAAGTACATTAAACCTGAAAACCTTTCTTCCAGCAGAGCTTTTAGCAAAGGTCAATGCAGAGCGTGAAGTTAGAGGCCCTGCAGCTGGAGCTTTATGTGATGTTTGCATTATTATTTCTTTATATTTATCATCTTCATAAAATGTATTCATTTGTCTGTTGCTGATTGTTATACTTGTTTGTTTGTGTGTGATATGTGCGGATATATTTATTCCTTTAAAATCTGTATCTGTATCTGTTTTTCTGTGTCTATTTATCCATCTACTTTTATATACGTGTGTTTATTCTTAATATTTTTTAAATATAGTTGTATAGATAATTGATGATTATGTGACCAATTAAAGACCAGAAGCTGAGGCAGATGGTGATGACTGAATGACTTGAAGACTCAATGAGCTGAATTAACTGTTAAGCGATCAAATACAACATAGTGACTCAAATCCCCAAATGAAGCGTCCGTCGCTGAACAGTTCATTTTGGACTTAAATGAGCCAGAAGAACTACAGTACATAGTGGTGATCTAGAACAGGGGTCGGAAACCTTTACCACTCAAAGAGCCATTTGGACTCGTTTCCTACAGTAAAGAAAACACTTAGAGCCGCAAACCCTTTTGACTTTTAAAATTAAATATTATTCAATATAATGTTTTCTTTCTTTGTTTGCATTTATCCTATATGTAAAGAAACTTCCCCTTTAATCATTGATATATATTGATTATGGTAACTATTTTTTAGCATTGTATTTTTACTGCAGTCTGTCCTGTTGAACTGACTGATTTTTGTTTTTATTTCGGTTCTTGTATAAAGCATTTTGTGACTTTGAAAGGTTATATTATCAATTTCAACCAGAGACCCCTAATTTTAAGACATTGTGAAGTGCAAAGAACAAGCTAGAGGTGTATTGTTGTGGCCTAGAATTAATGGACAAAGTAGTTGGTCTAACGTGCTTCTTTCTATAAAAAGAGAAACATTAACTCTAGAAAATTCCCCACCATGTACTACACAGACCCTGGAAGAAGGTTTCCAATACAAAGATTCTGAATTTCTGCTTTGTGTAAATTATTTCTCAAAGTTCACAGAAGTCATGGACACAACAAGTCAGAACATTATAGTAGACATGCGACTGTTTTCAAGACATGGTATAGTTAATGTTACAAATAAGGGACCCCATTATTACTCTGCGTTATTGCTTTGCAGAAAATTGTGAATTTAGGAAAGTTATTTCCTAGAAGATGCTCAATGAAAGGGTCAAGCAGGAAGGTATTTGAAAACCAGCAAGAATATGATTGATAATGATAAAATAGTCAGTGTCACAAGGGTAATTTTCCAGGTTTCCCAGAATGGCGAAGAAGCCATTAAGTGCTACAATCTTCAACAAGTCACTCTTGGCTTAAGAAGATCTTTTCAGAAGGAAATTTAAGATTGAGCTGACCCACTCTTGACAGCCTTCGTAATACCACTTTTCCAAATAATAAAAGCCAATCATGCATCAAGAACGTCTCACTTGAGTGACAACATGCAAAAGTCCAACCTCCTTCATTCTGGGCCCTGGTTGGGAGACACACCTTCTTAGCTGAACCCTCTCTTCTCAGAAGCCCTCTTATGTCCTCAAGAACCATCTATCAAAGTATGTGAAAGCTGGCAATTGTTTAAAACATTGCAACACACCATTGTAAGGGATTGGTGTGACTCCTGTGCAGCTAATGATGAGAGGTTGAGAGGAAAGATTCTATTAACGACAGATCTTCTCACACTAGATGAAGGTGGTTTGCAGGACGCTGGAGCAGAGACAACAAAAGCAGAAGATCTACTCTGACGGAGGAATGACTCCCGACCGCCAGCTGTTGTTCAACGTCAACATTAACAGCCAAGATAATAGAGAGATATCTGACTCAAACACCTAAACCTTAACCTGATAGTTTAAAAAGTTAATTTGCGCTTTATTTGACAAACGTTAAACAAAACGTGTGACTTGAAGATTCCACGTGTGTAATAATAAATCACGGTTATGACATGTCCTGCCTCTTTGTTGTTTTCTCAATATTACAGTAATGGCGTTATCAACACCAGACTATGATCGTCTTTGTGCAAAATCTTGAATGAAAGTTAAAGTGGAACATTTTACGACACTTTTTCATCACAGACAATCCTCGCACCTCGTAACGGACTTTTTCTCCGGCTTCTGTCACGTGATCGTGTTTCAGCTGGGTACGATCACGTGGTCAGAAGTCACGTGCGCAAACAACTTCACGCGCTAATCACACTTGTGTGTTGTGTACTCCGTGGGTCACGTGATTGCTTTTGGCTGAAGTCTTTTTTTTTTGAGACAAAAACTCCATCTTTTATTTTTATAAGCGCAGACGCTACCTCACTTCCTGTTATGTCTGGCGGTCTGGTGAGCATGACACAGCCCCCCCCCCTCTCCTCTGACTCCACAGACAGTCAGGTTGCAGCAGCAGACGGAGAGCAGACAGTCAAATCCTCGCTTCCGACGTCACAGCAGCGGATCCCAGCCGAGCCGGTGAGTAGATCCCTCGATCCTTCACGTCTGACAACTGTTGATGTGCGCGTGCTTGGATGCTGCGCGTGTCACCAGACTTTAGTCTTGACACGTCCATGGACGTGATCATTTTTTTCGCCTGTCTCACTTCACCCCCTGTCTCTCCGCACGCGAGCCTTCAGACGTCAGAGCTGAAGGTGTCTAACAAGTCTCTGGAGACAGATGTGATGCAAGCCATGGAAAAAAATGGAAACAGACGTAGCTAATCAATAGATTCCTGCGTCAGAGTGACGAGAGTCGGGGTTGTATGATGGTTCGAGGCTCGTGTCTGGAGTGTTGCTCTTCAACCAACTGTGGTCGTTTCATCCCTGGTCCATATTCTGTGGGATACTGAGACGTTCCCGAGCTAGATTGGAGACTGTACCAGTAGAAGAAGACATCAGAGAGACCTTGATGACTTATGGTTTTTTTTTTCAGTCTTTCCCTTTCCCTCCAAACACTGCTGCTTTTGGTTGCTGGTCCAGAGTGCAACAGGTTCAGGTGCAGGTGTGTGACACGGTTAGGACTGTGTCCAGGTTCATTAAGATGTGTTTGGGCTTGTTAAAATGTGCTTGTGAAAGTGTTTTCTCAAAATAAGTTATAAACATGCCTGTTTGACTGTATAGCGTGAAGATGTCTGATGAACAGACATGATTAATTTGAACTATTTGACACTTTTACAATTATATGATTTTATTCATCGCTTGTTAAATAGGCAGTGATCCAGGTGCTGCTGTGGTCGGACATTCCTGAAGTGTTCATGACGCCAGGAAGGACGAGAAGACGTTACCACCGTGTCGTCTTGACACGACTCTTCTTCTGCTCCTCCAGGTGACCATGTCCATCCTCGGCTCCGCCCCCAGCAGCACGGACGCCTGCCTCAGCATCGTCCACAGCCTGATGTGTCACAGGCAGGGCGGCGAGAACGAGGGCTTCGCCAAGCGGGCCATCGAGAGTCTGGTCAAGAAGCTGAAGGAGAAGAAGGACGAGCTGGACTCGCTCATCATGGCGGTCACCACCAACGGCGTCCATCCTAGCAAGTGCGTAACCATCCAGAGGACGCTGGACGGACGCCTGCAGGTACTGACGCGTTCACCGGTATCTCCTCCGACTGACGTGCAAGTCTAATGTGACTCGACTGGAATCAGAATTTGGATGTGGTTTCCAATAATCTGCTGCATCAGAGAACCACACGGTGATGCAGTGTGTGTGCCTCAGACTGCAGCTCATCCATACTAGCAACTCTTGTCACACCTGTAGAGGGCGACACATGACAATGGACCCTAACATGCTGACAGCCGTGTCTCGGTACAACCTCTGAGTGCCACCTGAAAACTCCCACCTGGGCATGGCATGAGAAGCTGGTCATGTGACTTGGTAGAGTCTTTGAAATCATTCTTCTGCTTCGTCATGCTCCTGTCATGGAGGACCACGACATAGACGTATGAGTCTGAGAAGACTCGGACTGACTCGACTCCAACCTCAAACAGAACAAACATGAAAGTCCTTCAGAGTGAAGAACAAAAGTGTCTGCCCGAGGAGGTGGAGCAGCAGCAGCAGGAGGAGGAGGAGGAGGAGGAGGAGGAGGAGGAGGAGGAAGGCCAGACTGACTTGTTTTGTCTGAAGCACAGGAAAGAGGCCAGTTACTGTGTGTCTGTGTGTGTGTGTGTGTGTGTGTTTCTCTCTTAGTGTGTATGTCTCTTACCCTGTGTGTATTTGTTGTTGTGTTGATCTTGGGGTCAACACGAAGTCACAGGTTTGAATCCCCAATCAAAAAAAATCAACTAACACACTCATTTAGACGACTTGTACGCGCACAGAGGGTTGCCGTGGTAACATGGTTTGAGACTCAGACAGTTCATATAAACGTTCACGCTCCTGTTGTATGTGTGTGTCTGTCTTCGCCCTCGCTTAGGTGGCGGGCAGGAAGGGCTTCCCTCACGTCATCTACGCTCGTCTGTGGCGTTGGCCGGACCTCCACAAGAACGAACTTAAACACGTCAAGTTCTGCCAGTTCGCCTACGACCTTAAGTACGACAACGTCTGTGTCAATCCCTACCACTACGAACGAGTAGTGTGTCCCACCAACACTGGTACACACACACACACACACACAGGCATAAAAACACACACGGCAGACTCTCACTCAGTGCTTCTCGTCCTCTCCTCAGGTGTTCAAGTGAAGGACGAGTATATGCAGGACTGTCTCCAGGTGGATCTGTCTCCTCACTCGGACCACTATGGGCAGCACGTCGGCATGTATCCCAGCATGCCTCTCTCTCCGCCAGGTGAGCCTGAGTTTCGGGGACCTTCAGTGGAGAGACGGTTGACCTTCTGCTCCGATAGAAAACGGCTCCATGACAAGCATCTGTCAGGTCGACGACGGGCCGGGCCTCCTCCAGGTCACTCTGCCCGAGAACCACCACGAAGGTCAAGTCTCGCCTCTGCATCCCAATCCCCCCCTCACACCACAGCCGCAGCACATTGGCACCATGACACCACCCCACCGACATAGTTCTGAGTACAGCGATCCCCCCAAACCAGGTAATGCAGCTGTTGCTATTACTCATTCATATTGTTGCTGTTCTTAGTAGTCTAGTGTCAACAACATCACTTACATCAGGGATCCCCAAACTTTTTTTGCACCACAAACCGCTGTAAAGTCATTTTTTACTAGTTTACAGGTTTATTTTAAAGTAAACTTGACTGAAACAAATGTCCAGAAATGTTACTCAGTTGTAACAACACAGTATGGCCAGCAGTGTGT
This sequence comes from Callionymus lyra, assembly GCF_982586985.1. Taxonomy (NCBI): domain Eukaryota; kingdom Metazoa; phylum Chordata; class Actinopteri; order Syngnathiformes; family Callionymidae; genus Callionymus; species Callionymus lyra. Next base: position 4,733,507 of record NC_141834.1, read on the forward strand.
TGTTTTTCTTTTGTTTACCTGTCTTATTTTTCTCTTTCTGTCTTCAGCCCCTTGGGCAGGTAACAGCGCGCCCTACAGTCCAGCGATCCCTCAGCACACTGGGCGGAGTCACCAGCAGCATCAGCTACAACAGCACACACCAAACACACACTTCTGTACGACACCACGGTACCACCTGTCCAGCTACAAACTGGGATCAAAAGTCATTCGTGGTCATTAACACATGTGGTGACTACACAACATGTGTGTTTCTGCAGGGTCTCAGCACCACATCTCGGCTCCGTACCCTCAGCCTGTGTCCAACCACCCGGGTGAGGCCTCCACCATGTGCTTTAGGCCTCCGACCAACAGGGGGCACTCACGCTGTGTTCCTGTCGCAGGTCCTGAGTTCTGGTGCTCCATCTCCTATTTTGAGCTGGACGTGCAGGTGGGCGAGATGTTCAAGGTCCAGTCCAGCTGTCCTCTGGTGACGGTGGACGGTTACGTGGATCCGTCCGGCGGGGACCGCTTCTGTCTGGGTCAGCTGAGCAACGTTCATCGCACAGCCTCCAGCCACCGTGCCAGGTGAGCATCATCGCAGTCGTCGTCTATGGCGCTCTGACTCTGCTCCGCCCCCTGCGCCCCACAGGCTGCACATTGGCCGCGGGGTCCAGCTGGAGTGTCGAGGCGAGGGCGACGTCTGGATGAGGTGTCTGAGCGACCACTCGCTCTTCGTCCAGAGCTTCTACCTGGACCGAGAGGCGGGACGAGGACCCGGGGACGGAGTCCACAAGATCTACCCAGGCGCTTACATCAAGGTTCCACCCGTCTGTCTGCCGCATAAACCTGTCTGTCCCTCTCACCTCAGACGTCTCTCTGCAGGTGTTTGACCTGAGACAGTGTCACAGACAGATGCAGCACCAGACGGCAGCTGTGGTGGGTCAGACGGGTGTCGGGGTGAACGACGCCAGTGAGTTTCACGTTCATGTAGTCGCACGTTGCAATAAACCAGAGAGAAGATGGTTACCTCCACCACAGCTAGCATCTTAGCAGAGACCTACTTGTGATGTCATGAATTCCTCTATTACTACTTAATGCAGAAGATTGACTCCATCTTATTTGACCACATTCAATATTGTCCTGTCATGAAAAAATGTCTCATATTGTTATTAGAGATTATATTCTGTTACGGGGTGCCAATTTTCATCACATCACAGCTCGCACTGTTAGCCACTAGCTAAGCTATAGTATAGTATTTGTGGCAAGTGATGGTGGATGTACATCAATGATCATTTTGGTTACAAGTCACCTTGTATCTGTCGTTACTTCTCTGTCATACTGTCGCTACATGCTTTTTTTAACCCACTTGCTGTCAAGTGTTTAAGTACCGCATGTGCTCTGCAACGTGAACAATGTCTTTTTTAATGGATTATGGTTATAATTATACATGTTTGTGTAAACATCTTGGTTTAAAACACTGTAGGTACCAAAGGAGTACTGACTCCTTTAAGAAACATCTTAAGACGTTTTTATTTGTTCAGGCTTTTCCTTGATTTTCTGGAACTCCTGTTGTATTATCAGTTTTATCTTGATCTTTAAACTATATACTTTATTGAGTATTGTTTTGATTGTTTAAGCGCTTTGTGACCCTGGTCTGGAAAAGCGCTATATAAATAAAAATTACTTACTTACTTACTTACTTAGGCCTGTTCAACCTTATTATGTTTGATTTTGTTTATTTTCTTGTAAGCCCATTGGTATTAATTGGAGGATCAATAATGTGACTAGTTTATTAGGAGTATAATTTATCAGCTATAATATATATTTAGTTAATTCAGAGGTGTTTAAACTGAACTGGTGTGCACCAAACTGATGGTAGACCTTCGGGTCACATGGTGCCCTTGGAGTAGCTCACAGTAGCAAAAAAGATTATCCTTTTTTTATTCCAAACACTTGTTTGTACTTCATCATCTGATGTGTGATGTCTGACTTGACCTCTGACCCCTTTCTTTCAGGGATGTGCTCCCCTACTGGTTTAGGCGTTGACGACCTGCGCAGGTTGTGTATCGTGCGTCTGAGCTTCGTGAAGGGCTGGGGGTGCGACTACCCACGAGAGAGCATCAAGGACACCCCCTGCTGGCTGGAGGTGCACCTGCACCGAGCGCTGCAGCTCCTGGACCAGGTGCTGCACATCCTACCGCTGCGAGAAAACGCACTCTGAAGAGCTGCAGGTGTGTGTGTTCCACAGGTACCATCGGACAATCACTGACCAAAAAAGGAACACAGAAGAAGAAAAAAAACTTTGTAGTAACGGATATTTATTTGATATTTAGGGAGTTCAAGGGAATTTCCAGACTGAATCTATGACACATATTTTTGTGCGAGACTATCTGACTGCAAGGTTGTAGTTCAGTTAACTGGTACCAAAACCACAGAACCAAAGAGCCCGAGGTGTGACTAGAACCCACGGGCCCATCGGACATCTGCTCGTCTCAGAGTTTTTTCCAGTAAATTCCGCTTTAATTTAGTTTTTTCAGTGTTTATTTATTGTGACGACTGTCTGCCAAAGATTACGCTGGTCAATCACGTGACCTCCCTCAGTTTGTAATTCTTACTTCAAAACCACGTCATGAATGCTTTATCTGACGGTGACACTGTTGTTGACATTAAACCTGAACTAAAGCGTCCGTCTGTGACATGGTGTCTTCATTACCTGCCGCTCCAGTCCCCCCCAAAAAAGCCACCACCACCACATATTCCGAGCGGACTTGAACGCAACATAAAACTATGGCGGCAATGACGAACAAAGACGGAGCGTAGATGAGGTTTAAATGTTTTACGTTTGCGACCGGATTGGTCACAATAAAGCCGCTCTAACGTGTTGTCGACCAATCACCGAGCAGATTATGTATTTAGCGACTCATTTCTCTGGCTGACGTCTCCACGAGCCAATGGGAGGAGAGCTTTCGAAGCCGCACATGAATAAACATTGGATTGTGGGCGTGGTCTGTCCCTGGAGGTCGGGCGCGAACAAACATGGAGGTTTAGTTCTCCTCTGGCGTCCATCACAGTCGGAAGCTGCTGGCGTCTTTTCTTTTTTCTGTTCCGTTTAAGTTACGTGTTTTCCCGCTCGTTCAAAAAAAAAAATGTCTCACATGGATATGATAAAGAGGGTTAGTCACGAGCTGAGGAACAGGAACCCTGGCGAGGTGAGTGAAGATGAAGCTCATTTTTTATCACAAATATTGTTTGTTATCGCGAGTCTCAAGATGGAGGCTTCAGACAAACAACCGCTCGAGTCAAGTCCTGTCAGCTGAAGGTTAAATCGAAGTGGATCGAGACGTGACTTTTTTTTAGTCCGACATTTTATCGAGAGCGGGACCGAGACAACATGGTGGAGCCGAGCGCAGCGCTCGCGCCGGTCCAGCGAGTTGTGGCGAGCGGACGCGGAAAGGATCGCATCCCTTTTGCACCGCGAGGATCCACCTCAGATCTGAGTCGACCGTAACCTCTCCTCAGAGAGGGAACTTCCAGTGTTTTCACCAAGCATCGACTCGTATTCTTTATTTAAAAAACCATTGCGGGTCACGCGCGCGCCAACCCTCGCTCCATGGACGCTGAATCTGACTTCTAATATGGGATTCCTTCAACCGGTTGTCGAGGGTCTTGTTCTTCGTCCTCCAACCAATATGGTTTGGAAATGAGACGTAAAATTAGACAGATCCCGCCCACCGGACATAATCCCCCCCCAAACTGGTAATCTATAGATTTCTGAAGTCACCAGGATGTCTTTGAGGTTAAAAAAAAAAGTGCTTCTTAATATGGCGACTATGGCGAATTTCCCTGTTATCGTTAATCCCAGCACCCTGGTGTGGATTATCAGTAATCTGCGACAGTAACTGTTTCCGTGTGTCGATGCTGTGGGCGACTTGAATTCTGCGATAACGTACCAGAGAGTGACTCCAGGCGGCAGTGAATGCCTCCTTCCGGTTCAGAACCACATTGGCACCATGACGGATTCATGTAAAGTGATATGTCCACAACTGCTCAGAAGAATGCAGAACGTTGAGTGAGTTTTAAAGGTCAGACCCAAAAAAAATAAGCAATTTGTTTCACAATTAAATATCTGGACAAATGTTGAAGAGATTGACCAGGTGGTCTGAGGGGCCAACACACTCTGAGCTGTCTTAAAGTGGGTCATCTCAAGGCTAACAACAGGCAGATTTATTGCAGCAGTGCTGAGGTAGTTTTTTTTTGTGCTCCAGTTGGCTGAGCTGCTCGTGGACAACTGTCGGTCCAGCAATGGAGAAGTTGAAGGTCTGACAGATGAGTACAAGGAGCTGGAGATCCTCAGCATGGTCAACATCGGACTCAACTCGCTTGCCAAACTGCCCCCGCTGCCCAAACTCCGCAAGGTTAGTCCCTCACTCAGCTCATGCTCTTGTGTCCGGCTTCCATCACATAACCGGTCTGCTTTTCAGCTGGACGTAAGCGACAACACTATCCCCGGAGGTCTCGACAAGCTGGCAGAGAAGTGCCCCAACCTGACGTACCTAAACCTGAGTGGCAACAAGGTCAAGGAGCTGAACACAATTGAAGCTCTGGTGGGTTTCAACCTTCTAATTTGAAGTTTGAAAAGTACAATGACTTAACTGGTTCTCAACACCTGATGGTTCTTGTCTCTGTCTCAGCAAAACCTGAAGAACCTAAAGAGTCTAGACCTCTACAGCTGCGAGGTGACGACCCTGGACGACTACAGGGGCGGAGTATTTGAGCTGCTGCCTCAGCTCACATATCTGGACGGGTACGACCAGGAGGACAACGAGGCCCCAGACTCGGAGGCTGAAGGTAAACTCAAGTTCTGGTCCAGACTGCCATGACCAGAAGCAGGTCTGTCGCTGTCCATTAATCAACTCTCCCTCAGATGATGATGAGGATGAAGCCGGCCCTCATGGAAACAATGACGACGATGAAGAAGACGATGATGATGACGACGATGATGACGAGCTGTCAGATGGAGAGGAGGAGGAGGAGGTTGGGCTGTCGTACCTGATGAAGGAAGGGATTCAGGTAAGATCTGCCTCATAGTAGCAGACCAAGAGACGTTTGAGTGATTGCTGGTCTCCTCACAGGACGAGGAAGACGATGGAGACTACGTTGATGAAGAGGAGGAGGATGATGAAGATGGAGGTAAGTCAATCCGTTTTTCTACTTCTAAGGGTTTTGATTTGAAACATGCTAAGGACATCCTTTCCTCTCAGATGATGCCCTGCGAGGGGAGAAGAGGAAGCGAGATGCTGAAGAAGATGATGACGGCGAGGAGGAGGATGACGAGTAGTTCCAGCATTCAATCTTCTCAAAGTGACCCCTGTCTTTCCTCCGCCTATGACCTGTGACCTATCGGCGCCCCCCAGTGGTGTGGGGAATCGCATCACAGTGTTTTTTTTTTTTTCTGAGCCACTGGGGGGAAACCTGCAGTTCTTGTCCTGAACACATCATCACAACTGGACCAAGCTCCAATGAAATGATAGACATAAATTATCAGCTAATTTTAAATGAGTTATCGCTGACATTGGCATAGTTTTCATAAATTATTTAACATCTGATCGTCGCATATCAACCACTTTCGTCGCTATAACAACCACCAATCATCGTTGTTGCAAACGGCACCGGGCGAATTGCCGTGACGACAGATCCGGGTCAGCTGCAGGTGTTGGGTGGGTCATTATAAGCTGTTTTTATCAGGTTGTCTTCTGACAGTCTCAAACATTTAAGTGTGTGTGTCTAGCTTTAGCCCTGTCCCAGTAATGGTCGAGGAGGGCGAAGGGGTCCCGGCTCCTGGAGTGTCTTTCCCAGGTCCTGGGGTTCTGTCCCTGTTTTGTAAATAGAAGTGTTCATGTTCCGGTAGCTGTAGTCATCCTGTCGTCGCTGCAGCCACGAACGTCCTCCGACTTAATTTTATTTTTTTATTCCTGTTTTCTGACCGTGTGAGTGTTTTTGAATAAAATAATTGAAACTGCTGTGCATGTCATCCTCGATTCCTGAGAATTAACCTGTTAGTTTAGTGAAGAGTGAACTAACAGACACAAACTGTTGTGACCGAATTCAATACCTTGACATGTTTATCTTTTTTTATTATTAACATGACGACTGACGTTTTCTTCCTTTTCGCCTGCTGTCGTAGTTCCCCATTAAGCCACGAGGTGTCGCAATTTACAGCTGCCGTAGTTACACTATACAACACTGTCCTGCCTTTGGTCTGATCAACAACAAGCTTATTAGTTCTGACGCTAGTTTACCTCCTTTAACAATAAAAAATAATAGGATGGCCATTTGGCACAACACAAAATGAGGACACTTTATGGTATTAAGTGAGGACGACTGCAACATGCATACTCTCACAATGTCTGTACAATTGTGTAGATGATAGTCACGGTACCATGATACAGTGAGTCTGAGATACACTGTTCATCACAAGACAATTTATAATATCTTGAATAATGTGCAACGGAAGAGGAAAAAATCTTTCTGAGAAGGTCAAAAGTATTTGTTCACATTATTATTTGTATTTATTCAATACATCGATCCATCAAAGTTCAGTGCAACAATTTAGAACATCTATTGCCTTAAAATGTACCTAAAAAAGTATACATAAATGCAAAAATACACATTCCAGTTCTTAACAAGAAGAAATCCTGCTCAGGCAGTGTAGTCAACCAAAAGCACAGCCAACATACTGTTATCAATCTTCAAAAGTCTGTATTTTTTTAAAACCTTTGGATATCTATATCTAAGGTAAGAGGGCCACAGCTAGCACATGGGAAGGGTGGGACCTTAATGTGATTTTCAACCAATAAGATATCAGATAATTAAGTGACACCAATTATAGCCAATCATATCCAACCAATCTTTTTTAACCATACATCTTCCACGATCGGACTATAAGCGATTCTTTCTCATTATAACATGAAGGTTTGAGTGTATTTGTGTTTTGAGCATTTGTTACAAAACAATTCTTTAATGCAATACCTATCTTCACATCATACTGCAACGCACACCAATTTACTCTCTGACTGGGAACGATCAACTAGTTTGTTGTTTAGTTGAACATTTATGAAAAAAACATTATGTGAATTATTTATGCTAGTTAAGCAGTTGTTTTCAATGCAACATCCAGATCAACATCTGACTCATGAGCGAGACCTAAAAGTTTAGTCTGGACCACATAAGACCAGAAGGGTACTGAAGCGTGTCCCGTAAGAATGTCCGGGACTGGAAACGTCTTCTTGGCACCATTTTATTGGAGACTCGGCCCAGGTTTAAGGTGCAAGTGTGAATCCAGGGAAGGATCAAGTCTAAAACATTCATTCTTTTAAATGACCGGCTCTACTGTGTGGTCATTTCAGGCTCTCCTGCTCTACTGTGGTGCTGGTGGTCAAGGGGATTGCGGGTCCAGTTGGTCGAACAGTCCTCTGAGCTCCTTCACCTCCTCGAGAACCTCCCGGGCATGAGTCCATGAGGCCGTGGCCTCCTCGAGGAGTCTTTCGGCTTCTGTTTGAGGTTCTGTCTGCCCACTCAGAGGTTCCGTCTGGTGGGCCAGCGCCCGTACCTCAGTTAAAAGCTGCTCAGTCTTGTGCAGCTTCTGCGTGATGAGGTCCTGCAGCTTGCCAACAAGGGCCGACCTGCAAACCGGAGGCACTGTCAGTGACGGCGACCTGACCAACGACCCATACTCTTTGGCCCCGGTGTCTGATCGGGTCAGGATCTGGTCCATGGAGGCACAGCGGTTCTTCTCTGCGGTAGACAGAGGTCTGCCGGGCTGCAGCGTCGTCTGGGTCCTCGGAAGAGAGTGTGACGTCCCTTTCAGAGACCTGTCTGTCCTGGACCTGGTACACTCCGGTGTAAGGTAGTTTCTTGTGGTGATTTCTTCTGGAGGAACATGCTCCTCCTGGATCAGGTCCAGAGTCAGCATCCCATCTGAGGAGGAGGTCGACGCCTGCACGCGAGACAAATGGTGAGTTGTTTATGTCATGTTACCATGAGTTCAACAGCTAATCGAATCAAAGTGCAGTGACTTACTACGGCCAGTAGGTGTCCTCGGGTCGGCAGCCGTCTGTTGTGGGAAATCTTCACTCTGTCTCTCGTCATGTGTGACAGGTGAGCTTGGTCAACCACCACCTGCAACAGCAACAGTCAGCAACATTTCTGGATCAGTTAATCCATCAATCCAAAACTCATCCATTCGTCTCTCACACTTCTGTTTCAATGAGCTGCTCTAAGCTGCGTGTGAATCAATGTGTGAATGAGTGAGAGTGCCTGAATTGATCAGGATATGGATCGCAGTATTGACAGTTGGAAAAGGAGTGTCTGCTGTAGTCAAGGCAACAAAATGAAGACAGAAATTGCTGCGACACACCTGACATCATCAAATCTACATCTTCATTATCACCAGCATCTTTATCATCACAATCATTACCATGGTCATCATCATCATCATCACCGTCTTAATAATCATTCTCAGCATCCTCTTCAACAGGTTCAGCATCAGATTAACAAACAACACATTGACCACAGGCCCATCACTGGCCCCTGAGGAACTCCACGTTTGTTTACCTGGTCCAGGACTCTGTTCTTGGCACAGCAGACAGCGGTATTGAGCGCAATGATCCAGGATTCCTTCTCTTCTGGACTGACAGCGAGGAACAGCAGGTTTGGTACCTAAGGGAGACAGAATGTTAGACTCTTTTGTCCACCTTACCTTGGCCAAAGGACCATCATTACTGGTGACAAATTATTTAAAACCTCGTTATTTGGATATAGGGGTGAGACAAATGAGACAGTGAGATGTGTGGAGGATGAGACAGATGTTGTAAGGTGTGGCGGGTGAGACAGCAGTTGTGAGATGTTTGGAGGGTGAGACAGATGTTGTAACTTGTAAAATGTGTGGAGAGTGAGACAAATGCTTTGAGATTTGTAGCGGGAGAGACAGATGATGTAAGATGTGCGGAGGGTGAGACAGATTATGTAAGATGTGTTGAGGTGGAGACAGATGTTGTGAGATGTGTGGAGGGTGAGACAGATTATGTAAGATGTGTTGTGGGCGAGACAAATTCTGTGAGATGTGTAGCGGGTGAGACAGATGATGTCAGATGTGTGGAGGGTGATACAGCTGTTGTGAGATGTCTGGAGGGTGAGACGGATGTTGTAACTTGTAAAATGTGTAGAGAGTAAGACAAATGCTGTGAGATTTGCAGCGGGAGAGACAGATGATGTAAGATGTGTGGAGGGTGAGACAGATTATGTAAAATGTGTTGAGGTGGAGACAGATGTTGTGAGATGTGCGGAGGGTGAGACAGATTATGTAAGATGTGTTGAGGTGGAGACAGATGTTGTGAGATGTGCGGAGGGTGAGACAGATTATGTAAAATGTGTTGAGGGTGAGACAGATGTTGTGAGATTTGAGGAGGGTGAGACTGGTGATGTTTGGAAGGTAAGACAGATGCTGTGAGATGTTTGGAGAGTGAGACAGGTGAAGTGTTGAGGGTGAGACGGGTGATGTGTAGTCAAAGGTACCGTGTTGTCAGGCGAGCTGCAGCGCTGCAGTCTGAACTTGCTGTGGTTCTTTTTGCTGCGACTCTTGTTTTTTCGGATCTCCTCGCAACGCTCATAGTCCAACAGATCTAGAACCTCATTAGCCCGACTTAGATCCTTCACCTGGTAGGGCAGAGGTCATAGAGGTGATGAAAAATAGTCTGGATTTATGCCGCAGCAAAACTGGTGTAACTGTTTTTCCGCTTTACATGGATTAAGGATGTGACCTTTGACCTTGGGCGGTAAGCTAATGAGGTCATGCTCATTAGTGTGTTAAGAGTCTTTTACAGGACTCTGAAAATGCTCAGATCTAAAAGTGGTGACTCATCCAGACCTGAAGAGGTTACGACCTGCAGGGACTTGGTCAAGACCTGAAACAACACAATTTGTCGACACTCTCAGATATCCTCTCTATGTCACTGACCGGGTTGTCTTGGACAGACTCTACCTCCTCAGGTAGTGTAGCGTGGAGAACCACACATTCTTCACCTTGTTATTCTCCATGGTAACAACATCCATAATTAACCAGCTCTAAACTGGACACTAGCTAAGAAGGAAAACACACCCACGTGTGTATATCTGTGTGTGTTTCTACATGTCAACGTGTGTATGTCCAACCCTTTAGTTGTTTATAATCAATATTGATGGTCAGCTTATATAACCAGGTGACCTCTGACCCCTAGATCTAGGTGATCTACACCGCGACAGTTGAAAACAGGATTTTCTTTTATTCCAGTTTCATGTAGCTTTTACATGCACTACTCCTGCCACAGACCCTCTGCTGTGCCCCAGACCCGGTCCTCAGATGCTGACGGGCCTGCCAATGAAACAGTAGAACTCGTGTGTGTCTGAATGACTGAAACTCGACTCTGACACTCGGCAGCTGACCAGGAATCCTGTGTGTCCACTCACAAACACAAAAAAAAATGGACGTAGCTGAGAATGGAGTCTTTATGTGATTCAGAACTAAGTCCGAAGACAGGTGAAAAACACAAGGAGGGTGGACACGTCACGGTGCCACCAGAAGATTGACTGGCAGACTCACCTCCTTCTCACAGATGAACATCTGATCTCCTCTCAGAACAACAAACCGATTCTTCCAGATCTCCCTGAAGATACCCTTCCCGCAGTACTTCCGGATCCAGCCCACCTTGTCATGCTGCAGGTGCGGGGCCGCCAGCTCCAGAGGACCCTGAGAAAACAAACACATGATCAGGACCACAAGAGCTGACCCGCGGGTCCACCCGAGACTTCATCAGACAATCTCTGAGCTCAGACAGAAGAGGGGACAACGGGCCAACCTGTAACTACAGACCGCTTTCTTGTAAAATATTTTCCTACATCCTGACCTTTGAACTCTAGTGCCCCGAAATTAGAGCAGCTGTTAACAAAAAAACTCAAGTCGCTTTGACATACAATTTCCATTCTTTCTGTTAAACATACATAAACAACAACAATAAAACATCTTTACGCTGATTTCATTGTTAATAATTTCCTCCTTTTAACGGGAGTTGGATTTGTTTTTGTCATACACGCCTGGCACTTTTGCGGCTCTTATTCTGAAAGAAGCCCTTCAGAGTAAAAGGTTTCTAAGTAATCCGGAGCTTTTGTTCCTGAAGAGTCATCATCGCCGACTCAAGAGTAAGAATACGATTGACCCAAATTCGGTTCTTGTCCCGTTGACACTCACCCGCTTATCGGGGTGGTTCTTCTTCATGCTGTTTTCGGAACCGGCCCCAAAAAGTCCGTTATCTTCTCGGCAACACTACAGCCGGCGGGAGCAGGAACCGCAACAAAAGCGTCGAAGAGGAGATAAAACCAGGTCCCGGACAAGGACCTCAGATCCTGGTCGACGACTCGGTTTTGCTGACTTAAGAGAGTTTAACCGCTGCTGCTGCCGAACTCTGCTGCGTTCTGACTGGTCAGCTGCCGCCGTGAGGCGGTGTCCAGTTACTCCTCGCTCCCTCCTCCCCCTCCTCCTCCTCATCCTCCTCCTCCAGACTCCCCGCTGGCCCACAGACTCTCCGGCTGCCCCGCAGCGCCTCCTGCGGACACATTCACAATGAGACCCCCCAAAAAAGAGTTGGGGTGTGACCGTCTGTGATGTTGACACACAACAAGTTAATGTTCTGGAAGTAAACATGTCATGACGTACTTTATTACTGTGAGTCACGTGAACAGTTGATGGAGCTGATGTAGACCTGGACCATGGGGACTAGGTTGCCTGGTACCGATGAGGCGACTGAATAATTAATGTGAAACTTGCGAGAGTCTCAATAATTCATCAGCTCGTTAGAGCACAGCATCTGGACCAGAAACACCTCTGGACCAGAGTCACCTTTGGATCCAAATCACCTCTGGACCAGAGTCACCCTTGGACCAGAGTCACCTCTTAGCCAGGACCATAAACTTTTCTCTCTTATCTACCAATCTTTTGATTCATTCACATGATAATTTTTTATTGTTTCGACACAACAACACAAGTGTGTGTGCTGTGCTTTTATTTATAACGCCAGCTGGTTGGTGTCCCGGTCTTCCCGGTTAGTTGTGGTCCAGAAACAAATCCCCCTCCTCCTGCTGTGATCCGGGCGAAGATCTGGATCAGGGTAATCCAGTTCAGCGAGGACTGGATGTTGGCAGATGTTTTGACCGAGAGGCCGACTCACTGAGTTCAGATGCCCGAAGTGGGTCAGAGATGGAAGCTGATCTGCAGATTATCACCACACGCTTCACTGCACTCACACAACAATTAATGCAACCATCAACTCAGACATCAACACAAAAATGAATGCACTAAACAATGACCATATTCATGAACCCATCGTCAAACCCAACCATAAACACATCAATGAACACAAATATGGAGACTACAATGAACATTAAGACATCAATGACTAGAAAAAGAAAACAATAAACACAATGATGAACACTTCAATGTAACAATGAACACAAGTATGAATACCACAAGAACAAAACCATGAAAACATCAATGAAAGCAACACTGAACACAAATATCATCACAATAATGAACACAAAAATGCAACATGTGTGCAACAATGAACAGAAGGATAAACAGAATAATTAACAACAACAAACACATTATAAAATAAATAATCAACAGTAATGAATGACACAACAAACTCAATAATATACACAAATATGAACATATAAGTATACAGGAATAAACACGAATATGAAAAGATCATGAACACAACAAGGAATTAGGACAATAAACACAATTTTTAAAACAACGTTGATACCAACAATGAACACAACAATGGACACCATATGTGTGTAACCATAGACAACAATGAAAAAAAAAAAACACTACAAAGAAAATATTAACACAACAACAAACAATAATGAACCCAACAATCAACACATCAATGAACAAAAATATTAACACAACAACAATAAAAAAAACAAGGTACAAAGAACACAATAATGAGTCAACCAAACACCAACACCTATTTTGTTCATCAGAAACCTTCAATCATTCATACAACACTAGCACCAAAAACACTAACACATGTACAGAAACGGCACTATTTTAAGGTACATTTGCACTGCTGTTACTTTTGAACCTCTTACAGGTATGTCAGGATTTATTTTGTGCAGAGTAGGCCTATATGTATACATTGTTTCTTTATCACAAATATATTTTATTTAAAGTTAAATCATAACAAAGTTATCTCATGACAATATACAGTCTAAGGATGGACTATATTGGAGAAAAGAAAAGAGAGCAAGGACAATGACTCTGAGAGTATAGAGTAGTGCAGGAGAGTCCAGGGAGGGTCATGGAGGGAAATCTGGATCCGTTGACATGTTTGTGAAGGAGATCCTGGATCCAGCAGCGGCTCTGGAGGTGGAGCCCTTGAGCTCCAGGAAAGATGTGGGTTTAAACTGCACAGGTGATGAACATAATCCAGGAAAGAAGGATACACAGAAAGCGAGAGAGAGCTTGGTGTCTAAAAAAATCCTCCTTCAGCAATCTAAACCTACAGCAGCTTTATCAAAAGTAGAGATTTAAGATCACTGATTACTAATAGATTTAAGGAGCAAACTTCCTAGAAGCCTGATATGTTTGGATTCGATCTGTGATGCACGTTGGTGATAGACCATGTAAAGCTGAACAGAAGACAGTCACAGTAGTTGAGCCTGGAGGTAACAAAAGCATGGATGAGCTTCTCAGCAGCGTCCAAAGGTTGGAAATGCCTGATTTTTCTAACGTTACGAAGGTGAAACTAGCCAGTCCTTGATCATTTTTTATGTGTAAATTACAGTTAAATAATACTGTACCTCCTGTAATAAAAAGTATATTTAACAAATATATATTTAAATTTTACTGGAATGCTTTTGGGTTTTACATTTAGTGTGGACACAACGTTCCCAACCAACAAATGTAGCATAAAAACATTGGATTGTTTTTCATGAAAAAACCTGTGAAACATAAAAGTGTATGGAGTTTTTGTAATGTTGACAATAGACAATAGTTTGAATCCCGATGTACTTTGATCGATTGCACATACCTTTTGTCAAGTCTTGCCGGTGTGTGAGAAATATCCTGTACAACTACTGTCCTGTACTCCACTCTCTGCTTGCTTGTCTTTCTTCAGCACTGGCTGTTAATTGGACGGTTTGTTGTGACACTGTGGGTATTTCAGGGTCTTCATAGCTGGGATGGTAGAGTGGTTGCTCACAGTCTGAGAGGTTGCAGGTTAAATCCCAGCTCCAGGCATTGTGTCCCTGAGCAAGATACTTTACCCTGATAGCTCCTGATGGCAGAGCTGGCACCATGTGTTGCAGCCTACTCCCATCAGTATGTGTGAGTGAATGGGGGAATGCGTGACTGTCAAAGCGCCTTGTGACCCTGGTCTAGAAAGGCACAATACAAATAGACATTATTATTATTTGCTTCAGCCAAAGTGGCGAGGCTTCCGGGTTGAGGGTAATTTTCTTTCTGTGCCTCAGTAGGACATTCATTGGGTGCCTCTTGATCAGGTTCCCTATGACATGATGTCCATTAAGTTGAGCTCCTAATGGCCCTGACTGCTTTCTATGCATCCTTACCCTTATCCCTTGGAGTTCAAAGAGTTGCAGGTTGTTGTGGCCGAGGACATCTGCAGGCCAAGCCTCCCCACACGACAATGGCCATGGCACTTCTGAGACGTGGCGATTGTCCTGGGTTCGCAGGCACCATGTGATGATGCTGTCAGGAGCGGCATCCAGTTGAGGGTAAATACATCCCATTGGCCTTCGCCAAGGTGTTTACCAATAGAGAAGCTCAGTTAAAGCACTACGCCGCGCAGCTGCCCGCCATTTCTTAACCAAGTCTAAACAGGCATCTCCCGCACAATATGGGCAAGGGGGCTGCAACCAGCTGGTGGGCGAGTTCATTGATCTTTCACAGACGATGCAAGCCCTCAAGGATTAACCAATAGCAAAGCTCGGTTAAAGGGCTTCGCACCATTCGTAGACCCCAGATTATTATATATATTATTAGATTATTAGATAATTTGGGCGTTTATCTTGTTGAGGCCACACAGGCTGATTCCGGGGAAAACTGTGTTAAGGGATTTGGAAACGTGCCAGAGTTATTGGCATTTGTGTTAGTGAGTGTCACTGGTGAAAAGACTTGGTTATACGGTCAAATTCCTCCCAATTTACGTGCCAAGCTATCAGGAAGGGGATTGAAAAGTGACTTACCGAGTCACTTCTCATCTTCTACTAGTCTATGGTGAATTCTTACCTACTTCAGCTGTCAAACGCCATAAATGACATGCTGTGAAACGACAGTCTGGGGTCAAAGGTCAGGATTCACTGTTTTATTGCTTTTTAAAAGTCTGTCAGTTTAAGAAACACATGTTGATGATGTTGTTGAGAGCTCTGGTTCAGGAAAACTGTCGACATGTCAAATAACTTTTAATCACATCAAAAAATGAAAATGAATGCAGGTCAAAGGTCAGTGGTGCAGCTGGACAAGTCGGGCACTCTCCTCCCACAGCCTCGATGCCACCAGGTCATCTCTACCCTCAGCAGCCACCTGCTTCTCCTCACAGTCACTGCAAAACAAATACTGCTGCTGACACAATTCCTTGGAAACAGTTGGCCTGTACTGTACATACAATTCAATACTGTGAATGTAAGCGGCTGACGTAATTACGCCCTGTAATGAAGTGGAACCGATGACGGTCGGAACAATTTGTTCCCCCTGAGGATAAATTGAACCAACACAATTTCAGTGCCCCATCTTATGTTTTTGTGCTTTGGAAAGCCACCGTTTCCTTTTTTCTTTGCGTGCTAAACTTGGTATTTGTCACTGGAATTAAATTATTTTTTTGTTACAAACTGGACTACGAGGTATGATTGAGTCGCTGCCTCAATGAAGCATTATTGTCTGAGAACAAGAAGTTAAATAAAGAATAGATTATTTCTGAAAACCACACCATTGTATTCATTCGTAAAATGTCCTACGTTAAATATACTGTACATTATGAAAAGGAGGAACCCACTGTGAATGAATGTCAAGCGTGTTGCATTAGTTACAGACTTGACTCAAACCGTTACATATACTTGTTTGTTTTGTTGACTACTGCGCCACCGTACGCCCCTAAATTTTATTATTTATTAATCAATCAAAACAAATGTTGCTTCAATCCAAAAAATATTTTTAATTTAAGTTGATTCAAATAAACAAAATATTGATAAGGAGGGGAAAATTATTATTTGTGTTAATTGGGTTATTAAATGTACTTAACTGCAGGTATGTTAATCATTGTTTGGGTTTTAAGACAATGCTTGCTCCTCAGTTTAAAATGCAATGTTTGAGAATATTGCGAATGACGAGTAGTTCCTTAGGAAAGATTAGGAAAAACACACTAACCTTTGTATGCTTCATTGAAGACCGGCTGTAATTTATTCCAGTCCGTGTTTTTCCTGTTTTAACTTTGTACTTATCTCTTGCATGATCAAGACCTTACAATGGACTATAACTCGTGACTAAAACAGTGACTTTAGAGTGAAAATGGCACATTCGATGAGAAGGTTCTGTATTAACCTCTTCTCTCCTTGCAAGTAAAATTGTTGTGACTTTAAACTAATTCTGATCTCTGACTACTCGTCTTTGTCTAAGTTCATAGCTTTCAAATTACTAACCTGAAAACTATTTTTAATCCGAAAAAAAGGGTTGCTTTTATTGAAAAAAAGGATTTTATTAAAAAAATAAAAGTTACTTCTCTCTAAAATACACTCAGTAGATCACTAGGTTATAAACTATTTGAATAATATTACACAAATAAATAATAGGTATTTTGTTTGGAACATATTGTCATGGCTAATTTTTTTTTCCAGAAGATTTTTAGACAATTAATAAATAAAACATGCACACATTTAAAAAAAAAATAGGCACAGATTTCATACAATTCAGATACATAAAGATGACATCATAAGAGGTTTATGATGCTATAAATCAATTATCAACCGAATGACAATCCAATAACTGCCTGAGATACTGACTACAACATTTTGAGAAACTAATAATTAAATCATCATATTATAACCATCTTAGTCATACGGTATTGTCAAAGATGTCAGGTTAGGCTATTGCTGGCATGGTGGTCAGGACTTTACACAAATTAGACTCTTGTCATTTTCTGTTCTATTCTCAAATTTTGCAGCCCTGATGTATGCACAGACAAACACACACAGAAACAAAAACACACCTGAAGTATCGTCCGGACAGTTCCTCCAGGCCCGGGGCCACAGCGCAGTAGACTGTGGTCTGGCAGCCCTGATGCGGAGTCTTCATGAGCAGCAGTGACGGGAGGCTCAACAGTGCCCTCAACAGGGGGAACCAGCCTTCTACATGACGACCCAGCTCAGTCCGGATCACACCAGGATGGAGGCAGAACGCAGAGACACCAGAACCTGATGACATGAGGCAGTCAGTGTGTGTGTGCTTGTGTGTGTGTCTGCGCGTGAGTGTGAGACCTGTCAGTCTGCTGGATAGCTCTCTGGTGAACAGGATGTTGGCTAGCTTGCTTTGCTGGTAGCTCTGAAGAGGACTGTAGGGCCTGTGGTTGAAGAAAAGGTCGTCCAGGTTGATGTGTCCTGACGGAGGTCAAAGGTCACGCACACAAAAAAAGTCCTCACAGAGGTCAGAGGTGTACCTACCTCCCCTGTGGGCGATGGACGACACAGTGACCACACGGCTGGGGGCGGAGCTCTTCAGTTTGGGGAGCAGCAGGTTGGTTAGGAGAAAATGACCCAGATGATTGACAGCTAACTGAGTCTCGAACCCGTCTTCTGTCAGCCACTTTGGACACATCATCACACCTGCAGACAGACGGGTGGTGAGACTGGTCATTGGAGGGACAGATGGGTGGTGAGACTGGTGTCTCGAGGGGCATAGGGGTGGTAAGACAGGTGAGTAGAGGGACAGACAGGTAGTGAGACTGGTGATTTGAGCGACCAACAGTGGACGTGCCTGCATTGTTAATGAGGATGTCCAGTCTGTCTTCACTGTCCAGAAAATCTTTGGCGAACTGTCTCACTGAGAACATGGAGGCCAGGTCCAGGTGTCGGATCACTACGTTCCCGTTTCCTGTAGCCCGGCGAACCTGCTCTGCTGCGTCCTCAGCCCTTGACAAGTCTCTGCACGCCATCACCACCCGAGCGCCTGCAGCACCAACGTATGGATTTATATCATTGTCAGTGACATCAGAGTAATAAATGGTTTAATTAAATATTCAAATGTTTTTAATGTTGTAGTATTTTATACCATTGCATTTAAAAAAAATGGAAATCAATAAATTCTATATTTGAAGGTTGAATTTGTTTTTAATCTTTGTTCTTCCTTTTCGGCGGCTCCCTTCAGGGGTCGCCACAGAAAATCAACCTCCTACATCTAACCCTGTTGTCTCTATCCCCGTCTCTCACACCAACCAACTTCATGTCCTCTTTCACTACATCCATAAACCTTCTCTTTGGTCTTCCTCTAGACCTCCTGCCGGGTAGTTCCAACCCGAGCATCCTTCTACCAATATACTCACTATCCCTCCTCTGTACATGACCAAACCATCTCATTCTGGCCTCTCTGACCTTATCTCTATACATCTAACAGGTACTGTTCCTCTTAATGACCTATTCCTGATCCTATCCATCTTCTTCACTCCCAAAGAGAACCTCACTATTTTCCTCAGTGGCACTAGACCGTACAGCATCGCTGGCCTTGTATATAAGTAAGTAAGTAAGTAAGTAAGTAGGTAAGTAAGTAAGTAAGTAATGGTTATTTCTAGACCAGGGTCACAAAGCGCTTTTACAATCCAAAACAATACACAGTTAAAATATATACTTTAAAAGGCCAAGACACATAAGACAAACCCAGGAGTCTCAGAAAATCAGGGAAAATCCTGCATGAAGAAAAATCTACCTTACTTCAGAATGCTTCCTTATCCTCTAATTCACATCCCACCTGTGGGACTTCTAGCACATTCCTTACAAACTCTTTTAGGATAACCCCTACTCCGGTTCTCTTCCTATCAATGCCATAATAGCACAACTAAAAACCTGCACCTAAGCTAATCAACTCTCTAGCTTTTCTCGTCATTCTCCCAATATTCAAAGTCCCTACTCTCAGTCCCAGACTCTTACCTTTCCTCTTTTCTCTCTGTTTCTAAACCTGCCTTCCTCCTCTCCTTGTTCGACTTTGACCCACAGTAGCCCAATTTCCATGTTTCCTGTAGGTTATCGGCACCAATGGCGGTTGCTGTTAACCCAGGCCTCGACCCATCCGGTATGGAAGTCATGGTTGTGATTAGAATATTTGGTTTTGGCACAGGTTTTACGTTTATCATTTTTTTATTGCATTCAATATTTTTTAAACATATAGTTTGATATTCTTATTCTAATTATTCAAAGATACATTTTCTAAATTATATATTTTTTAATTCATGATCTTTTAAATTCTACATTTTAATGTGAACCCTTTAAATTGTTGGTATAATATAGACACCAGACAATTACAAAACAGTAGCGAGTTACTTTTCCGCCAATCAGGCGACACATAGATTCCATCAGCGTTCATCTGTGGTTTATGATATCATTGGATTTAAGCGGGAACAATGTTATAATCTGATGGTCAGATTAGCAAGTATAAGAGCGTGTTAGCCGCTGTTTACTCATTATTCCTCTACAGCTATGGCACTGATCTACTTTCACTAAACTTAGTTAGTGTGTGTGAGAGTATTATACTTTTCTGTGATCAGTTTCAAAGGTTAAACCAACATGACCGTAACCTTTAGTGGGTGCGTATATACGTCTATTGTGCGTCAGAATCTTCTCCTGGACGCATCACCAGAGGTCATGCTATTGTGTCACGCTCACCTCTTGACGCCATGTCTCTGCTGGTCTCTTTGCCAATGCCTGTGTTTGCGCCAGTAATCAAAACTGTCTTCCCGTCCAGACGAGCCTTACAGCGACACACGCCGCCGCCAATCCACCGTCTGAGCACCGCCACGCCTGCACACAAGATCTTAAGGTCACGACCTGCACCAGCACCACAATTGGCTCAAGAGTCTAGACTCTGTGCGAGACGCTCAAACTAATAATTTCCACTTTTAAGGAGTACAGTCAACACCACAACACAGTTAGCAAACCAGAGTTCTTACAGAAGACGGTAACTCCCAGCAGCGCACCCCCCTGCAGCAGCAGTTTCCAGTCCGTCTCGGACCCATCTGCGTTGTCGGCGGCTCTTCCGGACCAAGGCAGCACCAGAAAGCCTCCTGACATGGTGGCTCTCATGATGCGGCTTAGTCAGACTGTGGTCCGGTTTGTGTGGCAGGTGGAAAAGAAACAGGGGAGGGGCAGATTAAGTCAGATTACAGCAGATTATCCAACACACAGGAAGTTAGATCAGAAGAAAATATATACAAACATCCAGTGAGACACTTTGAGTCCTGATAATCACACTTCGACCAGCTGATCTAGACCCACAATAACCCTCTTCACCTAATCTGATACGCTAATCCACAGTAACAATTCAACACTGTAATCTAAAATCGATCGTTAACCAGTAAGGCAATCTCAAATCATTGTGTTTCATTCAGTCGAGGGATGCGTGGTCTCTCAGATTTTGAGTTAAACAGACCCTAACTCATATAGAAAATGTGATTTTGGGCTCCATTTCAACTGTTGTAACAATACTCATCTATATCAAATCTAGTTCCTGCTCCTAGCCTTCTGTTTGGACTGTGCTGCCTCCTCGTTAGTTTCTCCTTAATTTGTGCACCGGTTCCTCTGGCTCTCTGTTCCTCCGGTATGTTGAAGCCATTCTGGACACACAGACATACAACCTTTCACACATACCTTACGTACAATATCCCCAAGGTCCGAATCAACCTCTGTATGTTTTTAGACTGTGGAAGGAAACCGGAGTAAACCACAGGTCTATATTATTGAGGATGATAAATGATATTTCTCCAAAACTCTAATTGCATTATTGATTCTTCAATTATTATCAAAAGGGCAACAAGAAAGGAAACACTAAATCAAAACAAATGAGATGGTTATCATTTGAAATATATATATATTTTTAATAGGCCCACGGTGAGTCACAAATCAAGCCCCCCAAGCCCGCCGCCTGCTCTCAAACAAGTCCGCGGATCCCGATTCTATTTTAGGTCACTTTTGTGACTATCTTACCCACAAATCAAGCCCCCCAAGCCCCCCGGGAGCCCTGCTCTCTTACCCGCCCTCCTGGTCCCCTAACCCCGGCAGAAGCTGGACCACTGGACCCCCTCACCCCTGGAGCTCCAGTCCCCCCAGAGCCCTGCTCTCCCACCCGACCTACTGGTCCCCTAACCCCGCCAGAAGCTGGACCACGGGACCCCTAACCCTGGAGCTCCAGACCCCCGGGAGCCCTGCTCTCTTACCCGCCCTCCTGGTCCCCTAACCCTTTTGGCGCCTACGTTGGTGACCACTGTGAATCTAGATCAACGTCACACCAGATGCTTCAAGTTCAGCAAGATAATGAAACTTTTAATGAAGGTCAGAACGTTTATTCTTGATTATTTTTTAGCTGCTTGAACAAAGAAAATGTAACAGATCTCGTCCAATAATTAAAAAAAATAAAATATGGTGAGTCTCAGATGTTCTTGTATTTAGAGTTTGTGGTTTGTTTTTGTTTGTACTTATTTGTAGTGTTGGGTTAGTCAAGACGCAGTTGGGGGTTCGATGAGTAAAACGCACTCCGGTCTCAATTGGAAAAATCTTTTTTACTGACCAATAGGAACACGCGTCGACTGAACCGGAAGTGATGAAGCGCATTCCGACCAACGGGAGTGGTGCTGCAGCCGGAAGTCCCGCCTCAACATGCCCGCCTACTATCGTACCGACTGGCCCGCATCGAACACCGCAAGTCCTTCCTTGTCCTGCAAAGCGAGACCTGGATGACCAGCAGCAGGTAGGACACAGTCCTGTGGGACCCGCCACCCTGCAGGGCGGCAGCGCTCACACCTGTGCGCGCGCGCCGCGGAGTCTGTCTCTTACCTGGGCATGCAGATCGTAAAACACACTCACCACAGCCCGCTGAGCGCGCAGCGTCCTCCCCCCATCAGTGTTTTTATCTTTTCTCTACCCACTGTGTCACGAGTGGGAGTTTTTTGTCTGATCGAGAAGGTTTTATGGAAGCTGATGTTGTAGCTGGAGGCTCTCCAGCGCCCCCTCTGGCCGCATCACTGAGCTGCACCAACACAGGCTGCTTCAAGACTTTCAGAGAGAGACAAAAAAGAAACCATACCAATACAACAACAGAACTTCACACCCCTAAACAACGAGTTTATTGCCTTCTGGGTTAAAACTCCCGGTGATGTTCGTTAAAATAGTAATAAAAAAAAATACGAACCGAGAACCGCAGTACGGCGCGCGCATAGGATCATACCTAGAAACCGTTATTAGTTCCTTTGTTTTTCCAACTCACGGAAAAAGTGTTTCATTCTAGTTTAACAGTATTATTAAGTTTTTTTTCTCCTCGTGAGGGGTTACATGATGTATATAAAGTGTATGTTTTCATGGTGGAAGGACATTGAAAGACAACAGAATTCCTCCAGTCTGACATCATTGTCACATTATTTGAGGTGTTGAGGAAGAAGAGCAGTTCCTAGATGTCAAACTAGTCAACACTGATTCTTAACTTTAGCCATTACCTGTGCTGTCAAGCTTAATGTCAGTTCAAGGATGGAGCATGTCCAGGTATGTCGGACATGAACTATATTTTTTTTGGACCAGATTAGCACTCATTAGCTGTGTCTGTGGTTTCCATAGCAACATGGACACGGAGCTGTTCATGGAGTGTGAGGAGGAGGAGCTGGAGCCCTGGCAGCAGGTGGACGACACCGTGGAAGAGGAGGACATGGACATCTACGACAGCTTCTGTGAACCATGTGAGTGACACTCGCACTTACAGACACAAGCCTAATCTTTCAATTCATACACACTAGAGAGGAACCAATCTGACTTTTATGGACACAATACTGATCCGATACAAGTGTTAAGAAATTAAAGGGCGACTAATGCGTTGATTTGAGTGTCTCTTAAATAAATCTTGGACCTCTATTTGTCTATTTGTACAAAACTCGAAATATTTAAAAAAAATTGAAATATTTACATTTGAAAATGTTCAATAGCTTGCCAACTGAAAAGCCTTAGTTTTTCTGTAGATTAAATCTTGTTTACCATAACCACGCCCACTGTGCATCAGGGTTTGTCATCACGTGTCATCAATCACAGAAGTCTCCTCCTCTAAGGGACTTGTTGTATAAACAAAGCAGGGTGTTATTAAGGCTGGCTGGAGGAAGAGTGAAACCATTATTATGTCATTATGGACTTAGACTTTCGTAACCTCTTTTTCGCCAAGATTTAGATGAGGCGGTGTAACTGTATGAAATTTAATGTGAGTTTTATTGTGACTAATATCATCACAGGTACCATTATTATCATGATGGTTTTGCAACATTCTCAAGATGTTCAAAAGTACTAAAAAATACTGAAACAATTTAACATTATTCTATTTGTCAAAAAACAACAACAATATGCAGGTGTTGTGAACAATACAAATTCTGTAAACAAGTCCAGTGTAATCACACGTGTAGTCTTCCCTGCTTCAAAAATAAGCAAGCTTTTGCAAATAAATAAAAATTAAACGCACTAAAAAATATATATTAGAACAACACAATAAATATGCTGTGCTGCATATTTGATTAGAACCACGGCATTGTTTGAATATGGCATGAGTCATTATAAATTGACCTGCACGCTGTAAAAAACGATTCCACAAATTTGAGTCTTTTTAGGCTACTTAATTGTCTTGTCACTTGTGCATCTTTGTTCAAGTTTTTTGTCTCGTAACCACTGTGTCGCTGCCTGAGGACGCAATGGTGCGTTTAGGGTGCCTCGGAAATCGATATTGCCATTGCATTTACCGACGCTAAAAGGCTAGAGCCGATGCAATCTCGCAAATAAAACCTAATGCACCTTGAATCTACCGACGCAGCCGCATCTTACATATTTGTATTGATGCACTGATGCGAATCACTGAATCTCCACATCCCTTATCCACACACATCTTTGATCTTGTGTTGTTTTTATCCAGTGGATGATTCTCCACCTTCTTCTCCGTCACCCCCAAGTCCTCCACCAAGAAGACCGACTGCTCCCCCTAGTGGTGAGTGTGCACAAACCGAGATCGAGATTTTGTGCGCGCATGTGTTTGCTTTGTACTATTGTTTTTAATGATATGGTTGTTCTGCAGCTCCCTCCTCTTCTCACAGCCCCTCTCCCTCTGCCATGCTCCCAGTCCTCTCTACCTCCCCCTCTCCCACCACTACTGCATCGCCCGCCGTGACCCTGGCGCAGCCCATCATCCTGACACGTTCCTCAGACGGAACCTTCTTCCTCCCAACAGTGTCAGGCACCGCTCAGCCCATCCTGCTCACCACTCAGGTTAGCTCAGCTGTGACGTTATTTTGCTGTGGTCAGCGACTGACCTGTTGCCTTGCAGGGCTTCCCGGTCCAGTCCATGATGAAACCCGGAACCCCCCTGCTGTTGAACTTGCAGCCGGGTCAGACGGTGCAGCCGCTCACACTCATCCAGTGTAGGTGTCCGGCAGAACCTCCCGCGCGGTCACAGCTCATCCTCTCTCTTCTCCGCAGCCCCGGCTCTTGGAACCATGGTTCGACCCAGTGTGGGTATCCAGACCTTGAGAATGCCCAACACACTCACCATTCGCTCCAACCCACCAGGACCAGGTGAGTACCAGTGCCCTATGTTAACTCAGATTCCCAACCGGGGCACTCATCAAACTGGTCTTTCAGTGAACCTTCAGATGACCCAGTTCGGAGTCAGAACTCTGGCACCGGTCGGGCGCCCAATTCTACCTTCTGGCTCAGCAAATGGTGTCAACAGAACTCCTGCCTCTGCTCGTGAGAATGACACTTAGATTAAATGACAATAATTAAGTTATTATCATTATCATTATTCATTTTGTGTGACCTGCCAAGCAAGATCCACTGTAATCCGTTCTTACTGGTTTCTCTCAACCGCTCCCATAGCTTCAGGCCAGAACACCACTGTCACTAGCACCCCTGACAACTTGAAGATTGTGATGAGTGTAGAGGAGTTCTATTACGGCACGTCCGAGGGGGACCTGAACCTGAGGAAGATGGCGACCCCTGGGGGGAAACCTCCTACCTTTACTTGCCAAATCTGCTCCTACCCTGCGGCCAACAACCTGAAGTAACACTTGACACTCTCCCTCTCACAAACAGACTCATACACAAGCTAAGACATGGATTAGCATTTGTGTGTTTGTGTGTAGGTTAATGCAGCACATGCTGAAACACTCCGAGCTCTCCAGTGTCAGACGGGCAGACGAGACAAAACTCTGTAAGTTGTGTTATCGACAGTTCTTCTCTCCGACCCAGCTGGCTCAGCACCAAGAGCAGGTCCACGGCCCTTCACTGTCCTCCTGTGAGAACTACACACACACACACACGCACCTACACACTCGGGAATGTGGAGGCTAAGGTTGTGTTCATACAGGTATGTGTCGCATATGCGAGTGGGCATTTGACAACGAGCCAGCGTTCCTCAACCACATGAAGGTGACGCACAAACCCGGGGAGATGCCGTACATGTGCCAGGTGAGCTCTGCGTCCTGACCCTCGGTTGAAACTTCTAACTGTCCCATGACCTGCAGGTGTGTTCCTATCGCTCGTCCTTCTACACCGACCTCATCCAGCACTTTAGCTCTGCCCACAAAGAGTCTGCTCACCTGATGTGTGTGTTCTGTCTCAAAGTGACGGCAAACACAAATGTGTACCAGCAACACCTTCTCAAACACCAGGTGATTCGCGTACAAATGTTTACTATTTAATGTCCAAAGTTTTTAAGCCCTCTCCAGGTGTGTGTGCATAAATGCAAGTGAGTGCGTGTCCATGCATGTGATGTACATGCATATGTGTGTTCATGTGTTTATGTGTATGTGTTCGTGCATGTGCGTGTACTGCATGTGCGTGCGTGATTCATGCACATGCTTGGTAGAATGACCTTAAATTCATATATTGATTAATTGAATTCCTTCAAGGTAGCAATATGTATATTAAAGTGTGAAAACTACAACATTATTTATTATTAAGTGTCTCTGAATGGGTTTGCAACTGGTCGACTATTATAATGTCGACTAGTCACCAACAATTGAAACGATATGTGATAAATTTTAGTTAACCAGAATAAAAAATCAGTCAATGAAAAATGCACCTTTATCCAGCTTTGCTGCTTAAAACAAAAAGTTAACCTCTTTTTTTTTAATGAGCTGTAGTTAAACAGTAAACAAACATTAAGTGCATGGACATAAACCTGTTATCGTGGACCGACCAGGTTCAAATACAACGTGGTGTGCAGGATATCTCTTTTAGTTTATTCTTACTAAGAAAAGACATTACATATGTTCACTGACACCGTTGATGTTCTCTGTGCTAAATTAAAGTTATGCGTTATTACAGAAACATCTTATTATTATTCTCACGAGTCTCACCATTAATGTTCTGCCTGCATTACTGGATTAAACTTCTTATGAAGATTCTCTGAACAGAACGCTGAACATCCATTACAGCCAGCAATCTCAGGTTTTAAATCTCAACAGAGCCATTTATGCAAAATTAATGTAATCCTTTTATCCAGATGAATTGAGAGGCTTCACTCCACTGGAAAAACGCGTATGGTGACAATTGTCAACAATGAAACTCAATCTCAACAATCAAATATTCTACTGCAATGTGTGCATTTGTGTTCAGGAATGTGCGTGAGTTCTTGAGTGTTTGTGTTCATGTTCGTTTATTCAAGTGGTGCTTGTGTTCAAGCGTGTGTCTCTTGCAGGTGTCTCAGGCGTTTCACTGTAACAAGTGTCGTCTTCAGTTCATCATACTCAAAGACAAGATGCAGCACAAGACGGAGAATCATCGGAGCGTATGCAGACCCCCGAAACTGCAGGGTCTGCCTCCGGGTTCAAAGGTCGGTGTAAGTCGGTTTGTGTCTCTCTGAGCTCCCACTGAAGTCTGGTCTGGTCTCCAGGTGACTATCAGAACGTATGGTCGACTCAGGCTGCAACAGAACTTTTCAGAGTCGACCAGCGTCAAGGAGTCCCCCCCATCCACCCAGTTCAAGAAGCTCGGCAAGAAGGTCCAGGTCAACAGGTGAGTCCGGAAGAGTCACTGCCAGGTCACTGTGGGTCATGTGACCTGGTGTTTACGTGCAGGATTCTGGACGGACAGATGAAGATGGTGTGCATGGAGTGCAGCAGCCGTGTCTCCAACTTCTCCAGCCACTACCCCACATACGTCCACTGTCCTCTCTGCCCCTACAGCAGCTGCTGCTCGCGGGCCTACGCCACCCACATGATCCAGTAAGACCACTGACCACTGCCGAGTTGACCCTTATTCACTCCTGACCACTGGCCACCTGTCACTCACTGGGCTTTCTGTTACAGCCACCACGTCCCTCTGTCAGGGTCCAGGTCTCTTCCTCTGCACAGGCTGCCTCCTCCATGGTGAGTCATGTGACCTATTTTACCTGTGAAGTCACACTTGGAAGAACAGGATCTCATGTGCTCGAGTGTCGAGCACATGATTGATGATGACTAGGTTTTTATCACAAGGATAGCGCTTTAGGACGCTTCATGTTCTGTTTATTTTTGTGTCGCTGAAATTGAGTGATTTGTTTTAGTCGCACTTTAATAAAATAGAGGTTGATAAAGCTAAATATTTTGTACAATCAATTTGCTACTTTAGTTATAAATCAACTACAAATGAATTCCTTTAATAAATCAATCAATTAATAAAAAATTGCTTAATGTTACTGTTGTACAGTGAGCCAAAGTCATCATGTTTGTTCTCTGTCCCACCAAACATTTGCTCACATGCATTTAAGATTTGAAAAAAACCCTGGACTAGAAAAGCGCTCTACAAATATTATTATATAATATAACTTACTTACTTTACTTACTTACTTAATTTAACAAAGGTCTGTTGTTTGTTCGAACACTTACTGCCTTACGGCACGCCCATATGTTTTTAATCACCATTGCTGATTGCTTTGACAAATTACGGTATTTCAATATAGCTTTAAATTTAAAAAACAGATCTTAAGCTGTGAGAGAACCAAAGTGACATCATCAAGTGCTTTACGATGAAACGGATCCTCTATTGACAATTGTCTCTGTTTCAGTCCCTTCCTGCTCACCTGCTCTTCCTGCCGCTACAAGCCGCCTTCAGCAGACCACATGGCCGACCACCTGGCCCTGAACCCCGGACACCATAGTGCCATTTGCAGGCCCAAGAGTATGAACCTCTTGTTCTTTAGTTTTGTTTCTCATTGTACCATCATGCTCACCTGATGGTTCTTAGACAAAAACAATGATTGTCAACCTTCAGTTACTACAAATCCTTGAATCCTTTAAAAGAGAGTTTCTCTGCTTTTTTTCTGGTTTATGTCATGGCAGGTCAAGAGTGTTTCTGAAACCTTCTTCTTTTTTTTCTTTTTTTTAACTCTACAGACTTGGTTGAGCGGGACATTCAGCTGCGGCCAGTCGAAGAACTGCCTTCACCCCCTGTCCAGATCCAGAAACCGCCTGACCACTCGTGGAGGTCGGCACACTTGTGGAAACGCCCGTCACAGGGTGGCGAATCGTCTGTCTGTACCTTCAGTGAGCGCTGTGGGCCACAGCACACTCTCCCCAAGAACAGTGACGCCATGGACTTCTTCAACCTGCTGTTTCCCTCTGCGCTTGTGGATCTTATCGTAGACGAGACAAACAATTACGTCAAAACCCGGGACTACCTAAGCCCTGGCTCTAGCAGTTGGGATCCTGTCAGTCCTGGGGAGATCATGGGCTTCATTGGACTCACTATCCTCATGGGGATCCAGAACCTGCCTGACCCGGCACACTACTGGAATTGGAGCCACTACAACAACAGCGCCACCTTCTGCCATGCCATGACTTTTAAACGTTTCAAGGAGATTTCTGCTAACATCCGCATGGGCAGCTTTGCCGCAGAAGAGCTGCGTAACTCCAACTCCAGCGACCCCTTGAACATCTTCAGACCCATGCTAGACATCCTAGGTGGGGCCATGTGGGCCACCTACATGCCACGCTGCTGCCTGACCATCGATCGGGCGCTGCTGCCCAGTCTGGAAGAAGAGGGCCGCGACCGGACAAAGACCCCACCTCAGGTGTGGCTTCTCTGCGACTCCAAGTCCGGCTACTGTCACCGCTTCTACATCGAGGTGGAGGTGGAGGCTGACCGTGAGCCAGGCTCCCGCGTGGTTCCCCAGCTGGCGAAGGGTCTGGATGGGAAGCACCACCAGCTGTACTTGTCCAATTCGTTGGCCTCCGTCCCGCTCATGCAACAGCTCCTGCAGCAGGACATCTACGCCTCCAGCTCCTTCCCCTCGCCCAGCGGCATAATCCCTCGAGAACTGTGGGAGGAAGGACGGCTTGAGAAGCCGGGCAACTTCCTGCAGTGGTGCCATGGACGCCTACTGGCCACTCGGTGGAAGGACCTGAAGGAGATGGGATGTCTGTGCACCAACGCTCCCCCTGGTGAGCCTGACACAGTGTGGAGGCGGTCTCAGACCAAAGTGGGAGGTCTGGACCCAATGGAGCGCCCGAAGGCGTTTCACTTGCTGCAGGAGAACATGCGGGGCGTGGACATCTGCAAGCAGCTGCTGGCCTGCAACCCTTTAGGAGGAATCCTGCAGGACACCCTCTGGCGTGGTCTGTTCTGGTTCCTTGTCAACCTCAGCGTGGTCAACGCCTTCATTGTGTTTCGAGAGAGTCGCCGGGAGAACCCTCCCTCCTGGGTCTGCGATGGCCTCTTCTCCCAGGTGAGCTTCCGCAGGCGCCTCGGGAACCATCTGGCAAAGTGCGTCCAGAAGGTCGGAGATGGCTCAGACCCCGCCGGTGGGCCCTTAGAGGTCCACCGCATGATCAAACTGGGCACCTGCAGGCGCTGCAAGAACTGTGTCCTGAAGAATTTGCGACGTGACAGTGTGCTGGGCTGCAGCTTCTGCCGGGTCAACCTCTGCAGGCAGCCCACCTGCTTCTGGGAGTTTCACAATCTGAAGCTTGAGAACAGAGGTCGGTGTCTTGAACTCCTGGACAGTTCTGATGAGTCTTGATGGTTCTGATGGTTCTCTTCTTCTTCACAGGTTCTACGAAAGTTGGATTTGTCCGAAACGGTCTCAGGTGAGATCTTAAAAATACATTTCCCCTTTAACAGGTTTGAAGTTGACAAACAAACAAACAACAACACAGATTTAACTCATTAAAAAGTAGTAATGATGTCATCATTTTTGAGTAACTGTGGTTCTGTGTTGCAGTGGGGAGGTGAAGGTGGAACCGGCCGGTCTGGAAAGTGACCTGGCTCCTCTAGAGGACCTTAACTTCTCAGACTTGGACAGGTCGGAGGACGAAGACTTTGAAGACAACCTGGAGAACTCTGACCTGATGAAAGTTCAAGATCCAGGCGGTCGCCCGTTCTCCATCTCGCAGGGCCAGCAAGCATCACCATGTGAAGAGTTTGGGGACCTGTTGTCTACTCATCATTTGAGGGTTTTGCTCTTGGCCCTGTTGGACGGAATTCAGCAAGCTTCCAGAGTTTTCATGGCTGGCCCGCAAGAGATCCAGACATGGCTGAGGAAAGCCCGACAGCACTTGAAAGTTTCAGAGAGCGTCTGTTGTGAGGGCGAGCAGCACATAGTGGGCTGGGTTCTGGACATGCAGGAGCAGCAGCTTTCTCTCAACGAGAGCATGTTCTTCAAAAAGGCGTTGGCTCTGAAGAAGTCTGGCACCATTGCAGAAACGGTTCAGTTCACTATTGGGTGGGCTGTCAGCCTCCTGCTGCGGCACCGTATACCCCTGTCCAGAACCTCTTTCCCTCTTGGTCACTCTCTGCCGCCTTTTCTGGAGGACAAAGTCCAAATGTTTCACAAGTTCGTACAGAAGGTGGCCCAGATTCACAAACTTCCAGAACAAGCCATCGCAGCCATGGATGAGCTTTGTCTGTTCGTAGACTCCAGGCAGGTTCTGGACAAAACGCTGCGGTCTGAGGCTCTAGGCATGAGCGGGCTCTCTCCTCTTGTTACCATCTATCTGGCAGTTCTGTCCAATGGTGTCATGTTGCCGACTCTGGTTCTGGCCGACATGGAGCCGCCTGAGAAGATTCCACATTTCATTCTGCTCCACTCCCTGCCGGTTGATGACCCTCTGGACCTCTGGACCAATAAGGTTTGGCTCCAGCACCTCTCTGCTCCTACCCAGATGAACAAGTCCCTGCTGGTGCTGGACCGACATAGAGAGCATACCAGCGACGGGTTACTTGTCTCCATCAGCAGCTCTGGGACTCTACCAGCTGTCATCCCGGCTGGATGTTCACATCGTCTGCAGCCATTGGAGGTTTGTGTCAAACCTTTGCTGGAGAGGTTCCTCCGGAGTCGCTGGAACCGATTCGTGGCTAAAGACCCCCCAGAGCTGGAGGAGTCCCAACCACAGAAGCTGCTCGCCAACATTGCACGTCTGCTGGTAGACTGGCTAGTAGAATTCCTGACCCGGATCCAGAACTGTACTGCGGCGGGAAGGAAGTCCTTCCTGGTGACCGGGCTGGAACGACAGAGCGAAGATGTCCAAACCAAGAAACCACTTCAGGAGATTCAGTCGGAACTCCAGAAGACTCTTATCGAGGTTCTGCATGAAGACCTGGGAGGAGACTCTTTAGAGCTGGAGGAAGAGATGGAGCGAGAAGAGGAAGCGGAGTCCCAGCAGGACATGCAGATGGATGTTAGTGAGGAAAAAAGGGAGCAAAAAGAGGAGGAGCGGCCAGTGCAGGAGAGAGAGGAGATCCAGGAGAAGCTGGAGGACAATAGCGAGGAGGGGGAGGTGCTGAAGCGGACTAAGGAATCCAACAAGGAGAGAAGAGAAACTCGCATCGTGGTCGGAGAAGAAGTTGGCAACGAGTGGAAGATCACAGTAAAGAGTCAGACAGACGGCCCCGAGCCTGATGGATGAGAGCTAAGCAAAGCTGAGTAGGACAGAAGGAAAAAAGATGGTCCAGGAGAGACGAGGAGTGATGAGGAGGACCACTATGACTGACGTAACTGAAGTGGTGTGTAAGTGCACTCTGTTGGGGGGGTTTGGAAACTGACTGACAAGCTGACACTATCTGAGGAGTTGACATAATGGTTCCACTTTGACTCCGTAACAGATGCTTCATCCAGGAAGAACTGGGTCGGACCCATTATAATTATAATGTCAATTTCCCAGCATGCTTTGTGAAAGGTCATGTGACCAGCAACCTGTATAGGAGGTTTTAAAAAAGAAAAATAGTTTTTCTATATTTGATACTGATGTTGGAAGTCATGTGACTACAATAAAACTGTTGGTGGTTTCATGATCTTCTGCCATGTAAAATGTCTCCTTCATATCCACTCCGTTTGACTAAGAGAAGTGAATGTTGTGTTTTTGGGTAGAGAGTGAACACACTCTGAATGGGTTGATGTTGAGGGATGAGGGTAAAGTTCACTTCCTGCCTCAACACAACTGAGTGAAAGTTGAGTTGTGTAAGGGCTGCACGGTTAATCATCACACCCACTTTAGATAACATTTTTCACAGCATTCCTTCTACAGGGTTTACCTACTGAGTATTATAACACTGTACTCGCACATAGATGGAGAGATGGTCTTCTTCTTATACACTAATCACATCATTAAATCAATGATACTAATAGATAGACAATAGTAGAAACACAAAATCAAACATACTAAGAGGTTTTTGTATGAAAAGTATGTTTTTGAACACGAACATGGCTGGCTACTCCTTCGGTGACCCATGCTCAAAAACAAATGTGCTGTGTAGA
This sequence comes from Callionymus lyra, assembly GCF_982586985.1. NCBI lineage: Eukaryota > Metazoa > Chordata > Actinopteri > Syngnathiformes > Callionymidae > Callionymus > Callionymus lyra. The sequence continues at coordinate 4,766,544 of NC_141834.1, forward strand.
ATGCAGACAGTCTTTGCAATAAGTATGACCTGGATAGATAATCAGTGGTGACAGGATAGGGTTAACATGGCCCCTTAAATTGTTTTCTTCCCTGACTCCACCCCCTTCGACACTATCATCCTCTACTCAATTCTACCAGGACTCCATTACGAGACGAGAACAGGATTGATAAGATGGGTGAGCAGAACTTTTTATTTCAGACTTGAGTTTTTCACTGATCTTCTGCCTTAGTCTCCCTCTTACAGTCAAACTCTCTCCTTCACTTATACTGCGCACATTCTTATCTACACACACTACTACTGGATAACTTTTGATATGGTTTTGGTATTCAGGAATTTTAAATTGGTTTGCTCACACAGTGGGGGATAAGCATTACTGCATATCATTGGCTTCGTGCAAGTGTGTAACTTATGTTGTTTAGGTTAATGATTGAAATTCATGTTTAAAACTAAAGTGTCTGTATCCTTGGACTGACCTATAAGACCAAAGGTAAATATCACACAACGGTTGATACTGACATACATGACCTAAACTCCTGAGGATAAGCCTGATAAACAACTGTATGTTTGCAGCGTTATTGTGGAGCCATAATTGTATGAATTCAGTCATCTATCAGAGACCTGTAGTACATTTGGCAATAAGGACTGGGTGAAGACTCAGGAGGGTCTCTGATCTGGTTAAGGAACTTCTGAGGTTTTTATTTCATGGATCAAGAGACCCGCACAAGAGCACACATTGTTGCACACTCACAATGGTCTTAGTCCCTCATCAGTTGTGTGTGTTGTGCAGACAAGTGTTCCGGATGCGGACCGGGGTATCGGAGTCCTCTGGACGCCATGAGAGGTCAGATTTGGTTGAATCTCGGGGTGATTCAAAGGTCTGGTCTGAGAAGTCTGTTGTTGGTCCAGGTCCACGGGAGGAGATTGTTTACCTGCCCTGCATCTACCGGAACACAGACATCCTGAAGCCAGACTACCTGGCCACTGTGGATGTGGACCCCAAGTCCTCCACCTTCTGTCAGGTAGACCTGTCTTCTTTTCTGGAGGGTTCATGTGGAGCAGATGTGGTATGAACTCAAAAGTGTCATAATAAAGTGGTCAGATCCACAAGTCCAGGTCCAGACCGAGCTAGTCTGAAAAGAATCCAGAACTGCACCTGACCTTTGACCCCAATCATTAGAGTGAGCTGTGTCCCTCCAGGTGATCCACCGGCTGCCGATGCCCAACCTGCGGGACGAGCTGCACCATTCGGGCTGGAACGCCTGCAGCAGCTGCTTCGGGGACACCACCAAGAGACGCAACCGTCTAATCCTGCCGTCACTCATCTCGTCCAGGATCTACGTTGTCGATGTCGGAACTGACCCGAGAGCACCTCGGATGCACAAGGTACAGACATTCTAGATTAAGTCTGATCTACAAGAACCGGATCACTTAGCCAGCTGCTGGGCCTCTGGGAAGTTCTTTTCCTGCCAGGAGTCCAAACAAACGCCCTGAAATACTGCTGAGTCATCAACGGGTTGGAGGGGGACTTGCTCAACAGAAAGGGAGGAAAGGAGGGGATGAGGAGGGGGACAAGCTCAAGCGGGAGTGTTCAGTATAGAAAGTCTGCTTGAGCCGTGACCCTTCCTGCTGGTTACAGATGGTGGAGCCGGTGGACGTTCTCTGGAAGTGTGGCCTTGCTAACCCACATACCACTCACTGTTTGGGGAGTGGTCAGATCATGATTAGCTGCATGGGAGACCCGTCCGGCAATGGCAAAGGTGAGAAGGTCAGAGGTCAGCCAGAGGCCACTGAGAGACTCACAGTGTCAGTCGCTCAGGTGGGTTCGTGCTGCTGGACGGTGAGACGTTCGAGGTCGTGGGAAACTGGGAGCATGAGGGGGATGCGGTGCCATTCGGCTATGACTTCTGGTACCAGCCCAGACACAATGTGATGATTAGTACTGAGTGGGGTGCCCCAAAGGCCCTGGCCGATGGTTTTGATATCACTCACGTCAAAGATGGTAAGACAGAAACTCTTTGTCTGAACATCCACTTTGTGTCTCACGATTTAATTTGCTCCAGGACACTACGGCTCCTCGGTCCATGTCTGGGATTGGACCACACACAAGAAGCTTCAGACCCTGGACCTCGGCCCAGATGGGGCCATTCCCCTGGAGGTTCGCTTCCTGCACGACCCAGATGCTACAGAGGGCTACGTTGGTTGCGCTCTGGGAGGGAGTGTGTTCCATTTCCACAGAACTCCGGTCAGTACCAAAAGTGTGCTTAGCTGTGACACAGGTCTAGTGACCGTCCTTGTGCTCAGGAGGGAAAGTGGACCACGGAGAAAGTCATCAGTGTCCCGGCCAAGAGGGTGGAGGGTTGGCTGCTGCCCGAGATGCCTGGTAAGAGCGCCTGTCTGTCTGGCCTACTAATTTTCTTTCTTTCTTTATTTCTTTTAATACATTTTCTTCTTGAGCTTTTCATATACACACACAATTTACAAACAAACAAATCCCTGCCCCCTCTCCTGTGGTACATTTCCTTAAAAAAATAAATTATAGTTATACAGAGGGGAGTATTTGATACAAATTACAGACCTCTACATGCTTTGTAAGTGGGAAAACTTCAAAAATCAGCATGTATCAAATACTTCTATGTTCTCCCCACTGAATATTCCTGCACATATTCAAAGAAGTAGAAAAATAAAACGATATGAGGCATTAAGATGTGACAAAAAACACACAAAAAAAGAAATTTGATCATACAGAAATATAACCAAGAAGATAAGTAAACATTACAAAGATAAATAAAAAAGAAAACAATGGTTTAGTTTCAAATGACATGAAAAGGGCTCCACATCGCCTCAAATTTCTGGGCGGCCCAAGGTAATGATAACACACAGATAATGACATGTACCCTCTGGCCTATCTTTTTCTCTCCAGGTCTCATCACAGACATTCTGGTCTCGCTGGATGACAGGTTCCTGTACTTCAGCAATTGGCTGCACGGAGACATCAGACAGTACGACATCAGCGACCGCAGGAACCCTCGGCTGGTGGGACAGGTATGACAGCGTTGGCAGCTTCTCGCCAGCGGAGGGTCAAACAGCTTTAACCTCTGTCACAGGTGTTTCTGGGAGGAAGCATCATCGCTGGAAGTAACGTCCGAGTCGTGGAGGACCCGGAGAACCAGACTCAGCCGGGACCACGCTTCATCCAGGTGAGGGCCGTGAGGTGACAGAATATCAGCATTTCAGACCCGTCTGTCTGACTGTCTGTCTCTCTTTCAGGGCACACGGGTCGAGGGCGGTCCTCAGATGCTGCAGTTGAGTCTTGATGGAACCAGACTCTACGTAACAACGTCCCTGTACAGTGGGTGGGACAAACAGTTCTACCCCGACATGGTGAAGTGAGTACTGTAGTACTAATACTACTCTAGTATACTCAGTAGTAGTATACACTGCTGCGGTACTACAGTGCTTCTCAGTACTTTACAGCTTTACTAAAAAAGTATTGTTTCATAAATATCTTCCCATTAAACAACCTAAGTCCTGCTGTAGTATTCACATTATATGACAGTACTGTGTTTACTTCAGGAACGGCTCGGTCATGATGCAGATCGATGTGAATTCGGCGACTGGCGGTCTCACCCTGAATGAGGACTTCCTGGTGGATTTCGGGAAGGAGCCGGAGGGTCCGTCTCTGGCCCACGAGCTGCGATACCCAGGAGGAGACTGCACGTCCGACATCTGGCTGTGATAGAATCTTTCCACAGAGATGACGGCGCCTCCTGAAGGAGAGTGCCCCGAAGAACCCAATGATCACCAATCAGCTCATAAAGGATTTGAATTAAAGTCTTGCTGATGAAACTTTCACACAGACAAGTGTTGTGTTTATCATCACCTCTTCTTCTGTAAGTCAAAATGACTTGGTCAGGCTCTGTGAAACGTTTTTTTTTTCTCCAGTTCACTCTCGCAGTTCTTAACCCTTGTGTTATCTCTGGGTCAAGGTGACTCGGTGGTCAGAAAAGAGCACCAGATCACCTTGACCCAGAGATAACACAAGGGTTAATTAAAGACCACAAATATAAATACTTTATATACCAATTTAATTTTCTTCTAAAAAGTTATATTTTAATGTAATATAAATTAGTAGTTAAGGATTTTAGAATTTTTAAGTGGTTCGACTCGTAAGGCCTGGAAAGAGTCATCAATCGATGACTGATCCAAGTTCAATATTGGAGCAGGTGCATGACTCTTTTTTTGATCCCTTGGGTAAATTCATCTGGGGTATTAAGGTTCTGCTCACAGAAGAGTCAACGTGTCCACATTTAAATTCAATTAAACGGGGTAAGAGTGCCACCTAGTGTTTATATTTGTTTTGTTTAATCCTGTACTGTGACCTTTACAATTGAATTGTGGGATATCCTGTTGTCTCGAGAATTGAGATGAGATCACTCCGGGAACGTTATTGTTGACGTTAGAGACACGTTTTCTTTTCAATTATGCACTTTATGAGCCTCTGTTTAATTATTTTAGTTGCCATTTTATCTTATATGTATTTATTTACGTCAATATGGTGTTTCTACGGAAAGAGCAACGATCCATCCTCAATGACAGTCTTTTTGTGTGCAGGTATGTGTGTTATTCATTTGTGATTTGTGATTAATTAATGATTATTTCAATGGCGTTTTTTATTTTAGATATCTTATTGCTTTTAGGGCTGCAATGAGAGAGAGCAACACTTGAGCCATCCATCCTCAATGACAGTGTTTTTGTGTGCAGAATCCTCTTTAGGAAAAAAAACAGGAATCCACCACCTGCATTGAATGTGCCAGAAGTGGGACACAACCGAGGTTACACACATGTTTCAATTGGTTCCTTTTTTGTATGAAAAAAAAGTGTGATATCGAATGAAGCAACAGTTAAGATTCATTGAGCAATGTAGTGGAGGTTCTTAGGGCGTCCTCTGAGTGGCGCTGTGGTGCCTGAAATAACATCAAGATGTGACTGAAAGATGCAGAAGTAGAGGAAGAAAAAAAAACGCCCCCTGCTGAATGTTTTGGCTGATGACGCCTGGAATCAATGGAGAGAAGCTGCACATAATTCTCTTTTTCTAGGATACATCCGGTCATCGCCAGGTAAGAGTGGCTCACTCGATCACGCGCGTCCCCGAACACGACCGTAACCGAGCCAGTGCTAGCTTAGCACGAAGAATCGCCATCATCGGAGTTAGCAACAGTTGGCCTGCTTTGCCGGCTAATGCTAACACTTCATAACAGGACTACTGACGCTCTTCGACGACACAAACCACGGCCTCACACCGTAATCCAGCCCTGGTTCGTCTGGGGTTTTAGATCAGGACCTCGGTGCTCGTTCAAATGTCAGCAGTGGTAACATCCGAGCCGAGTTAGAGAAGGGGTTCCAAAAGCATCTGCATGTCCACAATCGTGTGGATTCACTTAACAATCATGTGTCAGAAATGTTGTGTGACAGTCAGTGTGTTGTGCTTGTGGCTCAAATGAAGTCATCCGCCTCGATGGAAGGAGCGAAAGAAGGGATCCTTCACACGAGAGAAGAGCTCCATCGCTGATCGGCTGCCAGTAACTCTTGATCGGATCATGCGACCTCTCCATCTGACCCAGGACACCCCCCCCCCACCTGGAAACTTCCAGAGTACTTTGTTCAAACTAGTGATTCTAAGCATGACAACGAAGAACGAACACACGCCATCGGATTAGAGTCATTAGACAGATTAATCGCATGGAACGGTGTTAAAGTTCAAACTTTGCCTCTGTTGTTGATAACATCTTGCTGTTGTTATCTTCGCAGTGTAACTACATTTACATGTATGCGTTTAGCAGAGCATTTTCTCCAAAGTGAAATACAACATTTTCACTCATCACGTACACAGAGACACAAACACACAGAAATAATCACACGTACTTACTAACCTACACACAGAGGCACACACAAAGAATCACACAATCACAGACACAGAGAAGAACGCAATGAAACACACAGACAGACTCGTACACACACAGACAAACACACACATACTTACTAACCTACACACATAGGCACACACGAACAAAGACGCACAAAGAATCACACACACAGAGACGCATGCAAAGCAACACACAGACAGACTCATACACACACACAGACAAATGCACAAAGAGACACACACTGATGTGCTCAGGGTGACGCTGCGTGCCAGCTCACCCTCAGAAGCCATCGAGTGTATTTCACTTGCGATTTGAAGGACAGGCCGATTTTTGTGTAGTCACGTGAACTAAAGCAGAACCAGTGGAGGGAGAAGTAAAGAAACACTCTACGTTGCATCTGGCTTGATGGAAGCTGACTCTGCAGGTTTAGAGTAGAAGCTCTGAAAACTGTATGGTTAAAACCAGTGCCTCAACTTCACCGATTACCAGTCTTTAAAGCCCACTCTTACAACCAGTCGCGCCTCTAGCATGAAAGGTTAAGAGGGCACAAGAGTCACATCTTTACAGTGACGTTTAGTGAGGTTCATTGCTGGTGAGGCACTGACTCTTGCTCTGACACAACATCCTGAATAGAAAGTGTCTTATCTAGAATTGGATAGTGCACTCTTCTTGCGTTTGATTCATATTTACCCAGATCATTTAAAGTATAGAGATGTGTGCAACAAACTTTAAATTGGACCATCAGTAAAAATGTCAGCTGATTTTTTTATCAACTTTAATTTAGGCTGGTTTAATCACTTCTAATAAAGGTTATCTATGATAAGATAACAAATTATTATAGATCACTAGAAGCACCTTCAGTTCACCTTTTTCTTTGAGGCGTTTCAATTCAAGAACACAATTGATTTTTACTATATATGCTAACACTTTCAAATAATTCCAAAAAATGCCAGTCACCAGAGTTGTTTGTTTGTTGATTATTACATATTGTTTTTAACTTGTTCCCTTTGAAATTGCTCCCCCTGAATGGCAATGTGTGCCGATCTGAAATTGTTTTATTCAAATTTAATTTCAATTTGGCATGTGTGAAACTGATGTAGCCCAAAATAAACTACCTGAAGAATAGACTAAGGCAGTTTCATGAGATTCTGTCGCATACGTTCACAATAAAGGTCTTAGGAAAATGTTCCTGTGAATATCTATGTGTGTGTTTCAACGTTTGACCCGGTTCTGTCTGTTCCAGTGGACCAGGACGACTCTGCCGGCAGCCACTATGGAGGACTCAGAGCTGGACCTCTCTCCGGTTTCTACAGAACCAGACAGTGCCTCCCTCTGTTCCTCCCCCTCCCTGTCCCTGCCCTCCACGCCGTCCTCGTCCTCCGGGCCAGCACAGTCAGGGACTCCCCCACTCTGCGTCATCAACGAGGGCGTGGCGGAGCTCAGTCTGGTCATCGACGCTGAGGTGGCCCACCTGGCGTGTCAGGAGGTGCTGCAGAAGGTGAAACTGCAGCAGGTGGAAGTCCCCAACCTCCCAAACGGCGTGCAGGAGCAACCTGCCGACAAACCTTCGAAGATCGAAGAGGACGACGAGCACGACGGGCTGGTGCCCGGCTCAGTGAAGAGCGCCCGCAGGAGACAGAGACACAACCCCTCTAAACAGTCCTGGTTGCTGCGACTGTTTGAGTCCAAGTTGTTTGATGTGTCCATGGCGATCTCCTACCTGCACAACTCCAAGGAGCCGGGTGTGCAGGCGTACATCGGCAACCGCCTCTTCAGCTTCCCTCACGAGGACGTGGATTTCTACCTGCCGCAGCTCCTCAACATGTACATCCACATGGACGAGGATGTTGGCGATGCCATCAAACCATATGTGGTGAGTTACTCCGAAATGTCACTCACAGACCTTTACCACATTTACTTCCCTTGCTCTACGTCAGTGTCGTCTCAATTACAAATTAAATTACCTTTGTTACTGAAATAAAATGCAAGATGAAGAAACTGACCCACGCATGTGTTGCAGGTTCACCGCTGCAGACAGAGCATCTCCTTCAGCCTGCAGTGTGCCTGGCTCCTGGGCGCCTACTCCTCCGACATGCACATTTCTACGCAGCGACACTCTCGAGGAACTAAGCTGAGGAAACTCATCCTGTCCGATGAACTCAAGCCCGCTGGCAACCGAGCCCGGAGAGACCAGCTGACGCTTGCCCCGTTCTGCCCCATGGCTTCTCCTGCCGCCGGCCCAGGAGAACACGGCCTGTCGCCGTCGAAGCGCACGCACCAGCGCTCCAAGTCAGACGCCACCGTCGGCATCAGCTTGAGCAGCAACTTGAAGAGGACCGCCAGCAACCCCAAAGTGGAGAGGAGTCAGGACGAGGTAAGACGGCGTTCTGGACTTCGTCATGTGTGTTGAGTGTGTTTTTTTTATGTCGAGCTCCGAGCCCACAAGTTGCTTTATTGACGGCGATGCTCGTCCTCCTTTAGCTTCTTATGTCCTGTGTGACCTCTCACCCTCAGGAAGATGAATCCAGCCCACAAAGTCTCGGGTATGAGACGGGTCCAGTAAGTTGTGCGGCTTCCTGTTCTGTTCAGGGTTCATTGTTGGGAACTTGTGTGATGAGGCTGTGGGTGGATCAGAGGGTTCAGTGTTCTCTCCTGTCAGTCGATCAATCAAACCAACTGACCTGACGGTGGCGCTGCTGATTCCCTTGTGTATTTGTGTGTCGGTCCTACTGAGTCACTTGTCAATCATCTCTTCAGCCACATGACCTGACCCTCGGACAGGCAGATCTCAGCAACAGTTCTCTGCCCTGAATAAATTCTTGTTTGACTCTGAAATCCCTCTCTGGTGCTGCTGCTGCATGTCTGTCACGAGTCTCTTCTCACACTCCCCAGACAATCACCCGTTGTCTGAACCTGAAGCCAACAAGTTTGACTCCACAGAGACGGATAAAATAGTCACAACAAGTTTAGCCAAAGTGCAGGAGCCTGACATGTGTGTGTTTTTCAGCCGGTGCGTCTGGCTCCTCAGAGGGAGTTCATCAAGTCTCTGATGGGCATCGGCAAGCGTCTGGCGACGCTGCCCACGAAAGAGCAGAAGACTCAGCGTCTGATCTCCGAGCTGTCGCTGCTCAACCACAAGCTGCCGGCACGAGTCTGGTTGCCCACCGCCGCTTTTGACCACCACGTAGTGCGTGTGCCGCACACGCAGGCAGTGGTCCTCAACTCTAAAGACAAGGTAGGAGGCCAGGCCCCCGGCATGGAGCCATGGCTGCATGTTAACCTTTGCCCTTTTCGACAGGCTCCGTACCTCATCTACGTGGAGGTTCTCGAGTGTGAGAACTTTGAGACGTCCAACGTTCCAATGAGGATCCCAGAGAACCGGATCAGAAGCACGCGCTCGGTGGAGAACCTTCCGGACTGCGGCATGACGGCCGACCAACGAGCTGGAAGTTTCTCCACCGTACCGAACTATGACAACGACGATGAGGCGTGGTCAGTGGACGACATCGGAGAGCTGCAGGTGGAGGTGAGTGTCCCACTGGGATGTCTGATCACTGAAATCCCCACCCATCACTGCGACTCAACTGCGATACTTGACGCCGATACTCAGACCCGACGCTCACACCGTGACTTGATGCCGATGCTTTGACTCGCCGCCTGAACTCACAGCTGTGTGTCCCTCAGCTCCCGGAGGTGAACGCCAACAGCTGCGACAACATCAGTCAGTTCTCGGTGGACAGCATCACTAGTCTGGAGAGTAAGGAGCCGGTCTTTATCGCAGCCGGAGACATCAGACGCCGCCTGTCGGAGCAGTTGGCTCAGACTCCCACAACCTTCAAACGGGACCCGGAGGATCCGTCAGCGGTGGCCCTGAAGGAGCCATGGGAGGAGAAAGTCCAGTAGGTTTTTTCTTTTTGAGTTGACTTTGGACTAGGCGCTGATGTTTGTATGGTAACTTACCGCTGTATGTGGTGGTCTCAGGAGGATCAGGGAAGGGTCTCCTTATGGGCACCTCCCCCACTGGAGGCTTTTGTCAGTCATTGTCAAATGTGGAGATGATCTGCGGCAGGAACTTCTGGCTTTCCAAGTGCTGCAGCAACTTAAGGTATGTGATGTCATGGTCACCTGACACGGGTCCAACTGACATCCCACCCTGTCGCCCACAGTGCATCTGGGAGGTGGAGCGCGTCCCGCTCTGGATCAAACCCTACAAGATCCTGGTGCTGTCGTCGGACAGCGGCATGATCGAGCCGGTGGTGAACGCCGTGTCGCTGCACCAGGTCAAGAAGCACAGCCTGCTGTCTCTACTGGACTACTTCTTGCAGGAACACGGCGCCCACACCACCGAGGCCTTCATGTGCGCTCAGAGAAACTTTGTCCAGAGCTGTGCTGGCTACAGCCTCATCTGCTACCTGCTGCAGGTGAAGGACCGGTAAGTGTCGTGACCCTTCACCGCTTCCTGGTCAGCGGTAACGAAGCTTCTGTCCTCAGACACAACGGCAACATCCTAATGGACGCAGAAGGTCATATAATCCATATCGACTTTGGCTTCATCCTGTCAAGTTCCCCCAAGAACCTGGGCTTCGAGACCTCCGCTTTTAAACTCACCACAGAGTTTGTGGACGTAAGTCTGGACTCTCACAAAGTTGTAGGAGCATCGATGAGACTTTAACAACTCATAAATGCATCGTGTGTTTCAGGTGATGGGCGGTCAGGACGGTGACATGTTCAACTACTACAAGATGCTGATGCTCCAGGGTTTGATCGCGGCCAGAAAACACATGGACAGAGTTCTGCAAATAGTAGAAATCATGCAGCAGGGTGAGTACTGGCATATACAAATAAAAATTACTTAATTACTTCATCACTTACACCTATGTCTCTGAATGCGGTTTCGTTCTAGGCTCTCAGCTCCCGTGCTTCCATGGATCCAGCACCATGCGAGGCCTGAAGGAACGTTTCCACATGAGTCTGACGGAGGAGCAGCTGCAGGTCCTGGTGGACCAGCTGGTGGATGGGTCCATGCGCTCACTGACCACCAAGCTCTACGACGGCTTCCAGTACCTCACCAACGGCATCATGTGACCCGATTGACTGAGTCCACGTGGTTCTGCTCGACCCGTTTTGTTGCTGCTCACTTTTTTGCTCGTGGTTGTGCGGACCAGTCCATCTGATCGCTGGATTGGACTGTGGGCCAATCAAAGGCTGTTTTTAGTCTGAACTGTGACCCTTCAGAGAGAGAGAGACCTGTGAGGAAGACCGTGGCGATGCGGATGGACCATAGTGGGTTTGTGTGAGCCCTGAAACTGCAAACCTGCACCCAGTGATTCCTCCATGTTTGTTTCCATTAAACTCATCCTCAAATGTCTGTCTGTCCATACACCTGTCTATCTCTTGCAGTGGCAGCTGCTATCAGACTGCGAGGGAAGCTTGGCTTTCCCTAAAATGTCCAGAAATGAGTAGAATATGTACTGTTGTGTATACCTTATTTTTTGACTAAATATGCGTTAGAAGGTATTCATCTTTTATTCAGAATCATTGGTAACTTTGACACAACTTCCTTCCCATTCATCCTCGCATCACAATCATCATCAGCATTAATTGAACTCAAGGAAGCATACCGTTTTTTTTCCTACTGCAGAGAACTAGACGCACATTTGATAAATGAGGGTCTGTGTCCTGCACATCAGACTAAGATTGTCTATGGAGCAGGGGCGGCTCGGCTTGCTATAGTGTCGGGCCCTCTGCATGATTGGACGATCTGTCTGAGGCTTTAACTTTTTTTTAGTGAATTGAAATGTCACTTAAATGTCTTTAAGTGAATTGATTAAATCAGTGATCATGTAGTTTACAGCTGTTTTTTTCTAGTTGACCCAGAGACTTCACTGAGCCTCTAAAAGCCGCATATTCGTTTAAAAACGACCACAACTCAAGCATCTATTTCTGTGTATTGGACGTTGTAGCTGCTTGTGTTCTCTGATTCAGAGATACTGAACTCTGAATTTCAAGTCATGTAAACAAAGCAGGTCTCCTGTTTGCAGTGGCTCAACTCTTATACCCACAACAGTTTGCTGTTAAAGCAGCCTGGCTCTACTGATGGTTATTGAGAGAAGTGGTATCAAGTTCTTGTAAAAGACGCCTAGTTTTTATGACGGGGTCAGAGATCATGTGCCTGAAAAGCAACAGTATATTATTTACGCCTGTCTCTGTTTCTAAGTACGTCTGGGCGTGTGTCTTCAAATATGTTTTTGCATTTAACCTCCGACTGACATTGGGGTTGTAGGTTTGACTCCCATTTATTTTACTTCGAGTTCAATACGTTAAGTCAAACGTCATCGCGAGTTGTTTACATTCAAATAAGTTGTCTATTTCCCGGGTCAGCTAGAAGGTTGTTCCAGGAAAAGAAAAGTCGTCTCTGCTGCAGTAGCACGCAGTCACGGACAGGGGGCACACTTGACTTGACAGAGTGGGCGTGGCCTTACCTGCCCACACCTGCGGGGTCTTCAGGAAGACTCGAGTTGCGAAAGACCCGAAGGTAAAGTGAGGTAAGTTTCGCTAAAGTGGACGGAACCGGGCGGGAGAGAAGCGGACAGGAGTGGCGGACCCGACACCTGGACTAAATACCTGGACGTTCCGCTGAGACCGGAAGTGAAGACGCAGCGCCAAGATGGTAAGTTGTGGACCCGAGCGGCCCTGGTTCCTTGGTTCAGACTTTCGGTGACAAAGTATTGTTAGAAAGGTGTGATTGTGTTTTTTTGGCCCGGTTTTAATCATCCGTGGAACTACAGAGATATGTGTCCTGACAGAACAAAAATATTATGACCAGCTGGTCTCACTATCCATCCGACTGCATGCTTACTGTAAAAGTTACATCACACTTGGCAGACAGCCCCCCAATAACTCACTTCAGGTACCCACCTTGCCTCTGCCCACCCCCGCCCCTTTCTTACCCATCTTCCCTGTCCGGGCTTTCAAATGTTTAGAATTAATTGTATTTGTTTTCGCATACTAAGTTATTCTCTGATGGGAAACATTTACTCCAGTTATATGAATGGGCAGTTGGACCAACAATGTGGTTACATTTGATGGACCTCTAGGCAAGAACAAGGTGCCAAGGCTCCCCAAACACCATTAGCCTATGGGGTCCCCATTTTCCACATACAGAAAATTCTTAAAAATATAGTTAAACATGAACTTTATGAGTGTATTTCCTGAATTTAAGTATTTTGGGCAATCGTGGCCCTTTTTCTATGAGTTTAAAGTCATACTTAATGTATTTTAGATTTCAGATCTTGGCTTTGTTTGCAGCATAATTTTTCACTGCAGGGCTCTTTGCCTGCTCCTTTGTTGTTTTTTTCCTTTGGGAATCCTGTATATTTCCTGCTTTCTAGCCAGCTACAAGATCTTGGTAACGATTTCGAACAGCCATTTGAATCTTGAGAATTCGTGGATTGAGGCAGTTCATGTGTTGTATTTTCAGGGCAGATGGTTGAATACAAATATATTTCAATGTAGATATAATTTCTTTTATTACAGTCCATTCTTCCCTTCCCTCAGATTTTATGAGCCCCAGCTAGCCGACTATTAAAACCACTGAAATACTACACACAAGATGCTCCTTATTTACCCTCTCAAAACCTCTGTGTGGTTAAACAAAGTGGGTTCTCGAGCAAACCTGTATTTTAATACCTGTATAATGGCTTTTATATAAAACATAAAGTTAAGTATAAATGAATAATCATGGACTATTCAACAATGATAGTGACGAAACATTACAACCGTACATTATGCTCAAGTTTTTTATTAAGTTCACATTTCTATTAAAACTGCTCAGTAATTAGATATTTTTCTTCAAATCTATGTTGTTTGTTATTCATGATTATAACAACATTATCCTTCGCTATTCATCTGTAATGTACAACTTAGGTCTGAAATAAAGGAACATACCCATGATACTGTTAAACGGATGAATCATCATGTTTGTTCCTACTGAGTCACTGAAGGTGCTGCAAGTACGAGCTCCTGAAGAAAATCACAGTCCAGAATACAAACTCTGAAAATCTTGGATCAGAAATGAAAACACAACTGGGAGACCGACTGTAACGTGCAGCGTCCTGACATGTCAGGACGTCTCAGCTGCAGACATGAACCCACAGGACCGTGGAATGCTGGGAATGGGAATCAAACACAGAAACACTTGAATATAAACACAAACAACTTGGACCTGAGACAACTGTCAGAATCTTAAAACTAGATCGGAGTTTCTGAGCCGGTAGAAGTGATTAGTCGTGTTTGTTCTGTGTTTATGTTTACAAACTTTGACTCTAGAGTTCTAACATGTTCTATATTGATGCTCCAGTTTTTATGTCTGCACATAACTTTAATAATTTAATAATAATTCTTACTTCTTACTTATCCAAGTGGTTCTAAAGCGAGTCAACTGGACTGTGTTGAAGATGTTTCGCCTTTCATCTGAGAAGTTTCTTCAGTTCTAAGTGAGCTGGTTGTTTGACAATTCATCGTTCTCCTCTCTGCGTTGCCCCCTGCAGGGCAGCAAGGAGCGCTACCACTGGCTGGCTCAGAATGTGAAGGTGAGCGGCGTGGACGACATGGTGCTGCTGAGCAAGATCAGCGAGGACGCCATCACCGACAACCTGAAAAAAAGATACATGGACGACTACATCTTCGTATCCTCACCTTTGAACAAAGCAGTGGTCCATTCTCTTCTGTTATTGTCCTTGACATGATGCTGTCAGACTTACATCGGTGCGGTTCTGATCTCGGTCAACCCGTTTAAACAGCTTCCATACTTCACAGACAGAGAAGTTGAACTGTACCAGGCAGCTGTGAGTCGCACGCACAAACATACTGACTGAGTGACAGATCTCAGACAGACAAAAACTCTCTGGTCCCCTACAGGCACAGTATGAGAACCCTCCTCACATCTACGCTCTGGCTGACAACATGTATCGCAACATGATGATTGACAATGAGAACCAGTGTGTCATCATCAGGTGGGACACACACACACACACACACACACACACACACACAGTGACACTCGCACACACTCCTCCTCAACATGGAATCACTTCCTCCTCAGCGGGGAGAGCGGTGCTGGGAAAACTGTTGCTGCCAAGTACATCATGAGTTACGTGTCCAAGGTTTCGGGGGGCGGAGACAAAGTACAGGTGAGACCAGTGGTGGGAATGTTCGAGTCAACATGGCGACTGATGCTCATCTGCGTTGGCAGCATGTCAAAGACATCATCCTGCAGTCCAACCCCCTGCTGGAGGCTTTCGGAAACGCCAAGACCGTCCGGAACAACAACTCCAGCCGCTTCGTCAGTCCCGACCCTCCCGCAGGTTCTGCTGACCCGCGGGCCCACTCTTGACTTGTCTCTCCTCATGGCAGGGCAAATACTTTGAGATCCAGTTCAGCCGCGGTGGTGCTCCTGACGGTGGCAAGATCTCCAACTTCCTGTTGGAGAAGAGCCGAGTGGTATCGCAGAACCCCGGAGAGAGGAACTTCCACATCTACTACCAGGTACTGAACCGGCGTCTGGCCTGCTGACCGTTGTAACTCGAGTGTACCCCGCTGTACCCAGCTGCTAGAGGGTGCCGCCAAAGAGCAGCGGGAGAACCTGGGGGTCACGACTCCGGACTACTACTACTACCTGAACCAGTCCGGGACGTACACGGTGGATGACTTGGACGACAAGAAGGAGTTCTCCGACACGATGGTGACTTGGTCGCCTTAGGCACCTGGACATATCTTTGACTCTGTGTGTGTCCTCAGGAGGCCATGTCGGTGGTCGGACTGTCAGAGGAGGAGCAGGACTGTGTGCTCCAGCTAGTGGCTGGAATTCTTCACCTGGGAAACATTAACTTCAGAGAAGAGAACAACTATGCGGTTGTGGATAGTCAAGACTGTGAGTCCGTCTATCTGTCGCTGGAACATGTGACTTGACTCTCCACATTTCTGTAAATGATCTTGTCTGTGCGTCTCTCGTCAGTCCTGGCCTTCCCGTCCTTCCTGCTGGGGATCCCTCAGGATGGGCTCTGCAGCAAACTGACCAGCAGGATTATGGACAGCAAGTGGGGCGGCAAGACCGAGTCTATCGCTGTGACCCTGAACACGGAGCAGGCGGTTTTCACAAGAGATGCCCTGTCCAAGGCCCTGTACACCCGCCTGTTCGACTTCCTGGTTGATGTCAGTGTCTGTCTGTCTGTGTGTCATTGTCTGTCAGTTGTGTTGTGTACTGACCTTTTTTTCACCTTAGTGTGTAAACAAAGCGATGCAGAAACAGCAGGAGGATCTGAACATTGGTGTACTTGACATTTATGGCTTTGAGATCTTCCAGGTGAGTAAAGATGATGCTGCGCCCCCTGCAGGTGTATTGACGCGTGTTCTCTTCAGAAAAATGGCTTCGAGCAGTTTTGCATCAACTTTGTCAACGAGAAACTTCAACAGATCTTCATCCAGCTAACGCTGAAGGCAGAGCAGGTAACGAATCCCACTGCTGGGTCACATGACTCCCAATTCCTTTCCTTGCTTGTAAAAGAACAGACCAACTGTCAAGAACTTCAATCAAACCTGGACTTTGTTCGTGCGCCCCCTGTAGGAGGAGTATGTCCAGGAGGGGATCCATTGGACGCCCATTGAGTACTTCAACAACAAGGTGGTGTGTGACCTCATCGAGTCAAAACTGGTGCGTCACACTTTCCTCTGGTTCATCCAGTTCCCTCTGGACTGAGGCAGAGTATCCACATGTCTTTGCTCCTGTCCCAGAACCCTCCGGGTATCATGAGCGTGCTGGACGACGTGTGTGCCACCATGCACGCCAAAGGAGATGGCGCTGACCAGACGCTGCTGCAGAAGCTGCAGGGACAGATCGGCGCACATGAGCACTTCAGCAGCTGGAACAAAGGCTTTGTCATCCACCACTACGCTGGAAAGGTTGATGCACACATACACACAGACTCACACCTGTCCATCTGCTGAAGCACCGGTCTACCTCTCCAGGTGTCTTACGATGTCAGCGGCTTCTGTGAGAGGAACCGAGACGTCTTGTTCAACGACATCATCGAGCTGATGCAGAGCAGCGAATTGTGAGTACAAGCGTGTGTGTGCTTTTGATACCAGGTGTGACCCCCCAGGTTCTCCTCAGCCCTTTTATCAGAGCTCTGTTCCCGGAAAACCTGGAGGCGGAGAAGCGAGGCCGACCATCCACTGCCAGCAGCAAGATCAAGGTACACCACAGGTGGAGCTCTGGGTCAAACCTGAGGCTGACGTCTGGTTCTCTCTGCAACAGAAACAGGCCAACAGTCTTGTCCAGACCCTGATAAAGTGTACCCCACATTACATCCGCTGCATCAAGCCCAACGAGAGCAAGCGGCCCAGGGACTGGGAGGATAACCGGGTCAGGCACCAGGTGGAGTATCTAGGCCTGAGGGAGAACATCCGTGTCCGCCGGGCAGGGTACGCCTACCGCCGGGTCTTCAAAAAGTTCCTGCAGAGGTGAGATTAGAAAGAGGATAGGTGGGGGTGGGATCCAGGGAAATGGCTGACCTGCCTGCCACAGGTACGCCATCTTGACCAAGGAGTCCTGGCCCAGCTGGCAAGGGGATGAGCGGCAGGGAGTCCTCCACCTGCTCCACTCAGTGAACATGGACCAGGACCAGTACCAGCTAGGCAAGACTAAAGTCTTCATCAAAGCCCCTGAGTCTGTGAGTATGTGCGAGTGTGTTTGTGTGTGTTGACTTCCCCGATTTCTTTTTTCTAAGTTGACCTTTGACCTCACAGCTCTTCTTGCTGGAGGAGATGAGGGAGAGAAAGTACAATGGCTATGCCCGCGTCATCCAGAAGGCGTGGCGCAAACACATTGCTGTCCGCAAGTATGTTCAGATGCGAGAAGAAGGTAACTGCGTTTCTTCATCATCATCCTCATCATCATCAATGTCTGGGACCCACTGACAGCTGTTGATCCTTCCAGCTTCGGACATACTGCTGAACAAGAAGGAGCGCCGCAGGAACAGCCTGAACCGGAACTTTGTGGGAGACTACATCGGTACCGACAACCACCCGGAGGTCCGCCAGTTCGTCGGCCGCAGAGAAAGGATTGACTTTGCAGACGTCGTGGTCAAGTTTGATCGCAGATTCAGGGTGAGACAATTCAATGAATGCGCTGCTCTTCTTCTCCTATCTAATCAGTCCAACTCTTTCTCAGACGGTGAAGCGTGACCTCATCCTGACCCCGAAATTCTTGTACCTCATTGGTCGGGAGAAGGTCAAGCAGGGTCCAGACAAGGGTCAAATCCAGGAGGTCCTAAAGAGAAAAATGGATGTGCAGAAGATCCAGTCTGTGTCTTTGAGGTATCGGACACATAAGCTGTGGTTCCAGGTCACCTGTCTCACCCTCCATCTGTCTGCAGCTGTCTACAGGACGACCTCTTCATCATCCACGAAGAAGAGTATGACAGTGTCCTCCAGACCGTCTTCAAAACAGAGTTCCTTAGTCTGCTGGTCAAACGTTACCAAGAGAGGACGGACAGGAAGCTGCCGCTCAAATTCAACAACCTGTTAGTCTTCATTGTGATCATCTTAATCTTTGTCATTATCTTTACCAACTTGGTCGTTATCACCCCTTCTCCATCATCATTTTTGGCTTTATCATTTTTAGCATCATCAACTGATCTCCATCATTATCTTTACCATCTTCATCATCATTATAACCTGTACCAACGTAATCACCTAAGATGGTTTTCACCATCATTATCATCATAACCTCATAACCTATGATTATTATTATCACAACCATTACCAACTCCGTCCTCATCACCTCATCTCCATCATCATCTTCATTGTTACCTTTACGACCTTCAGTATCGTCATTATAACCTTTACAAACTCTGTCCTCATCACCTTATCACCTCATCTCCATTATCATCTTCATCAGTATCTTTACCACCTTCAGTATCATCGCCTCATCTCCTTCATCATCATCATCATTATAACCTTTACCAACTCTGTCCTTATCACCTTATCTTCATCATTACCTTTACCAACTTCATCATCATTATGACCTGTACCAACTTAAACGTCATCATCACCTAAAAAATATTTTTCACTGTCATTATCATCATTACCTTTACCACCTTCAGAATCATCATCTCATCTCCTACATCATCATTATAACCTGTACCAACTTCATGATAATTATTATCATAACCATTACCAACTCCGTCCTCATCACTTCATCTTCATCGTTGCCTTTACCACCTTCAGTATCGTCACCTCATCTCCTTAATCATCATTATAACATGTAACAACTTCACCATCATCACCTCATCACCATCATCCTCATAACTATTACCAACTTCATTATCATCACCTTCCTCTTCATTATAAGCTTTACAAGCTTTATAACAATTTTACTAACTTCATTGTCATCCCCCTTTACCATCATCATCTTCATAGTAACCCTTAGCCCCCTCATCCCCATCCTCATTATCTCCATCTCTCTGTCTCTAGTCTGGAGTTCAAGGTGAAAAAGGGGGGCTGGGGTCCCTTCACCACAGCGGGGTCTAGACAGATCCAGTTCCAGGTGGGTCAGGGAGACGAGGCTGTGCTGAAGCCCAGTGGTAAAGTGTTGGTTGTAACAATTGGACCAGGTCTACCCAAAAACTCCAGTAAGTTTAATTTTGTGTGTCTGAAAAAGTCACATGGTGCATCTTGTTTGAACATCTGCAATAAGTATCTTCGTGTTGTCATCACTGTTCTTTAACCATCTCAGGACCCACCAGACGGGACAACCGCAAGAGCATCTCAAGGGGTAAACAGGCTCCACCCACCAGCATCTACAACCCAGGTAGTCAAGAACCAGGTAAAGGGCGGGTCAAGGGTCAGTGTGTGATGCTTTTTTTTGTCCCATAGTTCCTCAGTCTAGAAGAGACGGGCCCCACAAAGGGAAGTCCTCTGCCCCCAGGGGGTCTCTGCTTCGACAGCAGTCCAGCATGGAGCAGCCCAGTCTTCCCCGCTTCCAGAGCCAACGCCGGCCTGACAACCAGCAGCAGCAGCTGGACATGGGCTTCATGCAGGTTCCGGAGCAGGGAGCTGCTGGGTGAGCGCTGCGTCCTCCACTCCCTTGTACCTGTAACCTTAAACCCTCCTGGTTGTCCTCAGGATGCTGCGGAACCGCTCGAAGGAGGTGAAGCCGCCTCCAGGAGCCGGTCGACCCAAACCAGCCCCCAAACCCAAACCACGGTCGCCACAGTGCCGGGCGCTCTACGCCTACGACGCCCAGGACACTGACGAACTCAGCTTTAACGCTGATGATGTCATCGAAATTTTGAGTGAAGGTAAACCAACCCTAGTGTTTTTTCTTTTCTTGCGACGTCACTGTGTGTGTCCGTGTCCTCACAGATGCATCCGGGTGGTGGTTCGGGCGTCTACGGGGAAGAGAGGGGATGTTTCCAGGGAACTACGTGGAGAAGATCTAGATGATGCCGAAACTATTTCTGCATCAACGGAGCAGAGAAGCAACCTGTCGGTGGCGCCTGACTTGAAGACTTGATGTCACTGTCGTCTCCAGTCTGGACAAAGTTTACATCAGTATTTCCGTTTTTAAACTACACATCAAAGTAACGAAACAGCGCCGTCCACGGGTCACTCGGCTCACTGCAGCCTCAGGAAACATCCACGCGGATTAAATTGTAAAATGTTGAAGTGTATGTTGATGGAGATGTCTTACTGTGCAGCGTCTCTGTGATTTTACCAGATTTTAAAATGAATGACAAAAGGAGCATTAAACCCTTCTTCACCTCAGTGCGTGTGTGTAGTTTCAATGTAAAATGTCAACGAGTTGTTATTGCCGGACTACATTTCCCAGAGTTCTGTTGAGAAAGCTCTCTGTTGCGTTCATGGCTGCAGGAATTTAATGACGTCATACATGGTGGAAGACTTCAGTCGAGTTGTTTTCTAAAGCTCTAATTTTACATTTTGTATCCATGCCACTGTATTTGCCAAAATGTGTTTTATTTTTAGACCAATTTGTATTGACATCGTTTCCAGCTATTATCTCCGGAACTGTGAAGTTGGTGTGTGACTGGTGTGTTTTAGCAACAAATCTGGGATTTTGAAATTGTATTCGTTGTTTACATGTATGATTTCATCGTCAACCAGATTTTCCCGATTATGAAACAGAGCCATGAATGCGTCATGACCTTTCACCCGGGGCGACTGTCATGCGTTGAATTTCTGTGGATCTGCGACCCGCCGTCGAAACGCCGAGAACGTGAAGCCCCGTAGCTGCGGGCGGCTGAAAGCGCCGACATGGAGGCGTTTCTGTCAAACGGCAGCCGAGCTGTGAAGGTAAACACATCCTCACATACAAACACCAGCGCGCCCTCATCGTGACAGCTGCTGGTTGGTTGTTAGCTTTTGTTAGCTCAGCATGCTAACGGTTAGGACGTCTCTTATCTAGGGGGTTAACGGTCAGCGCCACTCAGACCATACACACTTCCGGTCATGTTTACGTCCCTGTCCTTCAAAACAAGAGCATGGCTTCCAAAATAAAAGATCTCAACAGGGTCTCCCTGATGCCCTAGCATGAGAACCATGGTCCATTGAAGCTGACCCGGGCCTCGGTCCAGAACCCTCTGCTGTGACTCGTGATTATCTTGTTGATCTTTGGTGATTTCTGCAGGCAGGTTTGGATCAGACGGGAAAGCAGGTGCATGTGGTCCAGGGCAACGAGGCGTGTGACGTGGACTCCATGGTGTCGGCTCTGGTCTTTGCCTATTTCCTTCATAAGGTCCAGCTCTGATCAGTCAAGTCCTTGACCCGGTCATGTGTGTCAGAACCGTCTTTCTTTCGTCCAGACCATCGGTGGAGAGACTCTTTACATCCCGCTGCTGAACATCCGCCAGTCGGACCTGGCCCTGCGCTCCGACAGCCTCTTTCTGCTCCGCCAGACGGGGCTTTCTCCGGACTTGCTGGTTTTCCGGGACCAGCTGGACCTGCATGCAATCCAGAAAGCCGGACGTCTGCGCATGACGCTAGTGGACCACAACATACTGCCTGAGTGAGTCAAACTTACAGTTGGTTTTTTAATATTTTGGCTCATCAAATCATGTCTGTTGCAGTACTGACAAAGACCTGGAGGAGGCGGTGGTGGAGGTGATGGACCACCACCAACTGGAGAGGGAACCCTCCCCTTCCTGCCGCATCACCGTGGAGACGGTGGGCTCCTGCTGCACTCTGGTGTCTGAGAGATTCCTTCAGATGGCTCCGGACGTTCTGGACCAACAGTTGGCTCAGCTGCTCCACGGTACTGCTGTGACCCAGAGTGTCCGCGATGGTGCTTCTGACACATACAGTGTTTGTGTTCTAGCCACTGTGCTGCTGGACTGCATCAACATGGCACCAGCTGCTGGAAAGGTCACACCTAAAGACAGCCAGGTCGTGGCTGCGCTGGAGACGCGGTTTCCTGCGCTGCCTCAGAGGGGCGCTCTTTTCCAAGCCCTGCAGAACGCCAAGTTCGACGTGTCAGGTGAGGAGGACGTCTTGTGACGGTCAGCTGACGCGTGACGTCGGCTAACAATAGGGCGTGTGTGCCATGTGTGCAGGTCTGGACACACAGCAGATGCTAATGAAGGACTTGAAGCTCGTGTCTGCAGGTCTTAGTGTTGGTGTCTCTGCCCTCTACCTCCCTATGGAGGTCAGTGCAGGATTTCAGGCACAGCCCACAGAGGCCGATTCTGAGTAATCCTGATCCGCGTGTGTGATTTCAGGACTTCCTGCGGCGGTCCGATGTGGAGGACAGGCTTGCTGCCTTCTGTCGTCAGCTCGGTTTGGACCTGCTGGTTCTGATGTCCATCTCCTTCAGTGATACCCAAGAGCCAATTAGAGAGCTTGCTGTGTTCAGCCACAGCGCCACCTGCAGGGACCAGGTACTACTGTTGCCATGGTAATCAACTAGCTTGAATGTTGCATCATTAAACCAAAAAAATTCCCACAGCTGAGTCAGCACCTGGAGCAGAGCCAGTACCCTGACCTGGACCTAAGTCCACTCAGCAGCCCACACCCTCACATCACAGCTTACCACCAAGGTGATACACACAAATCACATGCACACACACTCCCTCTCACAGCAGGTGTGACAACTTGCAGGTAACTCTGTGGCGTCTCGTAAGAAAGTTCTTCCCCTCGTCAAAAACTTCCTTGACAACGAGGAGGAGGACGGCGGCGGCGGTGGTGGCCGGCGTGGAGGCTGTGACGAGTACACCCGGGTCCCCCCTACTCCCATGAACAGCTTGGTGGACGGGTGTCCTCTGGACGGGGGGCTGCCGGGCATCAGTGCTCAAGACCTGCAGGAGAAGTTCAGCAAGATGGCCAACGCACCTGACCTTTGACCCGACAATGATGATAAGAAGGTGCAGAGCCCCACACTTCCTGAGGAAACACCAACACTTGTTGTCCTGTCATGTGACACATTGGTGGTTCAACCAAAAGTTTGACCAGCATCAGCTAAAGTCATGTACTGACCCTTAACCCCACAGATGACTGAAACCCTGCATATAAGATTTCTGCCCCCCTTTGGTGATATGCAGATACTACACACACAAACACCTGGGGAGAGCGGGCCTGTGTTGGAGCAGAACCAAAGCCTTGACTAATGCAGTTGAGTTGTGGGTAGCAGGACAATCATGTTTTTACTCATTAAACTCTGAAAACGAGTCAATTTGATATTTTGTTCACATGTTCTCACCTCAAGTCCCAACAACAGACACAAGTGAGAATCATCCAACAACAGACACAAGTGACAATCATCCGACAACAGACACAAGTGACAACCATCCAACAACAGACACAAGTGACAATCAACCGACAATGGACACAAGTGACAATCAACCAACAACAGACACAAGTGACAATCATCCAACAACAGACACAAGTGACAACCATCCAACAACAGACACAAGTGACAATCATCCAACAACAGACACAAGTGACAATTATCCAACAACAGACACGTGACAACCATCCAACAACAGACACAAGTGACAATCATCCAACAACAGACACAAGTGACAGTCATCCGACAACAGACACAAGTGAGAATCATCCAACAACAGACACAAGTGAGAATCATCCAACAACAGACACAAGTGACAATCATCCGACAACAGACACAAGTGACAACCATCCAACAACAGACACAAGTGACAATCAACCGACAATGGACACAAGTGACAATCAACCAACAACAGACACAAGTGACAATCATCCAACAACAGACACAAGTGACAACCATCCAACAACAGACACAAGTGACAATCATCCAACAACAGACACAAGTGACAATTATCCAACAACAGACACGCGACAACCATCCAACAACAGACACAAGTGAGAATGATCCAACAACAGACACAAGTGACAACCATCCAACAACAGACGCAAGTGACAATCATCCAACAACAGACGCAAGTGACAGTCATCCGACAACAGACACAAGTGACAGTCATCCGACAACAGACACAAGTAAAATCATCCAACAACAGACACGAGTGACAATCATCCAACAACAGACACAAGTGACAATCATCCAACAACAGACACAAGTGACAACCATCCAACAAAAGACACAAGTGACAATCATCCAACAACAGACACAAGTGACAGTCATCCGACAACAGACACAAGTGACAATCATCCAACAACAGACACAAGTGACAATCATCCAACAACAGACACAAGTGAGAATGATCCAACAACAGACAAGTGAGAATCATCCAACAACAGACACAAGTGAGAATCATCCAACAACAGACACAAGTGAGAATCATCCAACAACAGACACAAGTGAGAATCATCCAACAACAGACACAAGTGAGAATCATCCAACAACAGACACAAGTGAGAATCATCCAACAACAGACACAAGTGAGAATGATCCAACAACAGACACAAGTGACAATCATCCGACAACAGACACAAGTGACAACCATCCAACAACAGACACAAGTGACAATCAACCGACAATGGACACAAGTGACAATCAACCAACAACAGACACAAGTGACAATCATCCAACAACAGACACAAGTGACAACCATCCAACAACAGACACAAGTGACAATTATCCAACAACAGACACGTGACAACCATCCAACAACAGACACAAGTGAGAATGATCCAACAACAGACACAAGTGACAATCATCCAACAACAGACACAAGTGACAACCATCCAACAACAGACGCAAGTGACAATCATCCAACAACAGACGCAAGTGACAGTCATCCGACAACAGACACAAGTGACAGTCATCCGACAACAGACACAAGTAAAATCATCCAACAACAGACACGAGTGACAATCATCCAACAACAGACACAAGTGACAATCATCCAACAACAGACACAAGTGACAACCATCCAACAAAAGACACAAGTGACAATCATCCAACAACAGACACAAGTGACAGTCATCCGACAACAGACACAAGTGACAATCATCCAACAACAGACACAAGTGACAATCATCCAACAACAGACACAAGTGAGAATGATCCAACAACAGACAAGTGAGAATCATCCAACAACAGACACAAGTGAGAATCATCCAACAACAGACACAAGTGAGAATCATCCAACAACAGACACAAGTGAGAATCATCCAACAACAGACACAAGTGAGAATCATCCAACAACAGACACAAGTGAGAATGATCCAACAACAGACACAAGTGAGAATGATCCAACAACAGACACAAGTGACAATCATCCAACAACAGACACAAGTGACAACCATCCAACAACAGACGCAAGTGACAATCATCCAACAACAGACGCAAGTGACAGTCATCCGACAACAGACACAAGTGACAGTCATCCGACAACAGACACAAGTAAAATCATCCAACAACAGACACGAGTGACAATCATCCAACAACAGACACAAGTGACAATCATCCAACAACAGACACAAGTGACAACCATCCAACAAAAGACACAAGTGACAATCATCCAACAACAGACACAAGTGACAGTCATCCGACAACAGACACAAGTGACAATCATCCAACAACAGACACAAGTGACAATCATCCAACAACAGACACAAGTGAGAATGATCCAACAACAGACAAGTGAGAATCATCCAACAACAGACACAAGTGAGAATCATCCAACAACAGACACAAGTGAGAATCATCCAACAACAGACACAAGTGAGAATCATCCAACAACAGACACAAGTGAGAATCATCCAACAACAGACACAAGTGAGAATGATCCAACAACAGACACAAGTGACAATCATCCGACAACAGACACAAGTGACAACCATCCAACAACAGACACAAGTGACAATCAACCGACAATGGACACAAGTGACAATCAACCAACAACAGACACAAGTGACAATCATCCAACAACAGACACAAGTGACAACCATCCAACAACAGACACAAGTGACAATTATCCAACAACAGACACGTGACAACCATCCAACAACAGACACAAGTGAGAATGATCCAACAACAGACACAAGTGACAATCATCCAACAACAGACACAAGTGACAACCATCCAACAACAGACGCAAGTGACAATCATCCAACAACAGACGCAAGTGACAGTCATCCGACAACAGACACAAGTGACAGTCATCCGACAACAGACACAAGTAAAATCATCCAACAACAGACACGAGTGACAATCATCCAACAACAGACACAAGTGACAATCATCCAACAACAGACACAAGTGACAACCATCCAACAAAAGACACAAGTGACAATCATCCAACAACAGACACAAGTGACAGTCATCCGACAACAGACACAAGTGACAATCATCCAACAACAGACACAAGTGACAATCATCCAACAACAGACACAAGTGAGAATGATCCAACAACAGACAAGTGAGAATCATCCAACAACAGACACAAGTGAGAATCATCCAACAACAGACACAAGTGAGAATCATCCAACAACAGACACAAGTGAGAATCATCCAACAACAGACACAAGTGAGAATCATCCAACAACAGACACAAGTGAGAATCATCCAACAACAGACACAAGTGAGAATGATCCAACAACAGACACAAGTGAGAATGATCCAACAACAGACACAAGTGACAATCATCCAACAACAGACACAAGTGACAACCATCCAACAACAGACGCAAGTGACAATCATCCAACAACAGATGCAAGTGACAGTCATCCGACAACAGACACAAGTGACAGTCATCCGACAACAGACACAAGTAAAATCATCCAACAACAGACACGAGTGACAATCATCCAACAACAGACACAAGTGACAATCATCCAACAACAGACACAAGTGACAACCATCCAACAAAAGACACAAGTGACAATCATCCAACAACAGACACAAGTGACAGTCATCCGACAACAGACACAAGTAAAATTATCCAACAACAGACACAAGTGACAGTCATCCGACAACAGACACAAGTGACAATCATCCAACAACAGACACAAGTGACAATCATCCAACAACAGACACAAGTGAGAATGATCCAACAACAGACAAGTGAGAATCATCCAACAACAGACACAAGTGAGAATCATCCAACAACAGACACAAGTGAGAATCATCCAACAACAGACACAAGTGAGAATCATCCAACAACAGACACAAGTGAGAATCATCCAACAACAGACACAAGTGAGAATCATCCAACAACAGACACAAGTGAGAATGATCCAACAACAGACACAAGTGAGAATGATCCAACAACAGACACAAGTGACAATCATCCAACAACAGACACAAGTGACAACCATCCAACAACAGACGCAAGTGACAATCATCCAACAACAGATGCAAGTGACAGTCATCCGACAACAGACACAAGTGACAGTCATCCGACAACAGACACAAGTAAAATCATCCAACAACAGACACGAGTGACAATCATCCAACAACAGACACAAGTGACAATCATCCAACAACAGACACAAGTGACAACCATCCAACAAAAGACACAAGTGACAATCATCCAACAACAGACACAAGTGACAGTCATCCGACAACAGACACAAGTAAAATTATCCGACAACAGACATGAGTGACAATCATCCGACAACAGACACGAGTGACAATCATCCGACAACAGAAACGAGTGACAATCA
This sequence comes from Callionymus lyra, assembly GCF_982586985.1. Taxonomy (NCBI): domain Eukaryota; kingdom Metazoa; phylum Chordata; class Actinopteri; order Syngnathiformes; family Callionymidae; genus Callionymus; species Callionymus lyra. The sequence goes on from NC_141834.1 coordinate 4,794,649, forward strand.
TCCGACAACAGACACGAGTGACAATCATCCAACAACAGACACGAGTGACAACCATCCAACAACAGACACAAGTGACAGTCATCCAACAACAGACACAAGTGACAATCATCCAACAACAGACACAAGTGACAATCATCCAACAACATACACAAGTGACAATCATCCAACAACAGACACAAGTGACAACCATCCAACAACAGACACATATGACAATCATCCAACAACAGACACAAGTGACAGTCATCCGACAACAGACACAAGTGACAGTCATCCGACAACACACACAAGTGACAGTCATCCGACAACACACACAAGTGACAATCATCCAACAACAGACACGAGTGACAATCATCCGACAACAGACACGAGTGAAAATCATCCGACAACAGACACGAGTGACGATCATCCGACAACAGAAACGAGTGACAATCATCCGACAACAGACACGAGTGACAATCATCCGACAACAGACACGAGTGACAATCAACCGACAACGGATACAAGTGACAATCAACCAACAACAGATGCAAGTAAAATAATTCAACAACAGACACAAGTGACAATCATCCAACGACGAACACAAGTGTCAATCATCCAACGACGGACACAAGTGACAATCATCCGACGACAGACACAAGTGTCAATCATCCAACGACAGACACAAGTGTCAATCATCCAACGACAGACACAAGTGTCAATCATCCAACGACAGACACAAGTGACAATCATCCGACGACGGACACAAGTCACAATCATCCGACAACAGACACAAATAAAATTATCCAACGACAGACACGAGTGACAACCATCCGACACAGACACAAGTAAAATCATTCAACAACAGACACAAGTAACAACCATCCAACGACAGACACGAGTGACAATCCTCCAACGACAGACACGAGTGACAATCCTCCAACGACAGACACAAGTGACAATCATCCGACAACAGACACAAGTCACAACCATCCGACAACAGACACAAGTAAAATTATCCAACGACAGACACGAGTGACAACCATCCGACAACAGACACGAGTAAAATCATTCAACAACAGACGCAAGTAACAACCATCCAACGACAGACACGAGTGACAATCATCCAACGACAGACACAAGTGACAATCATCCGACGACGGACACAAGTCACAATCATCCGACAACAGACACAAATAAAATTATCCAACGACAGACACGAGTGACAACCATCCGACACAGACACAAGTAAAATCATTCAACAACAGACACAAGTAACAACCATCCAACGACAGACACGAGTGACAATCCTCCAACGACAGACACATGTGACAATCATCCAACAACAGACACGAGTGACTCCTCCAACGACAGACACAAGTGACAATCATCCAACGATAGACACAAGTGACAATCCTCCAACGACAGACACATGTGACAATCATCCAACAACAGACACGAGTGACAATCCTCCAACGACAGACACAAGTGACAATCATCCGACAACAGACACAAGTCACAACCATCCGACAACAGACACAAGTAAAATTATCCAACGACAGACACGAGTGACAACCATCCGACAACAGACACGAGTAAAATCATTTAACAACAGACGCAAGTAACAACCATCCAACGACAGACACGAGTGACAATCATCCAACGACAGACACAAGTGACAATCATCCGACGACGGACACAAGTCACAATCATCCGACAACAGACACAAATAAAATTATCCAACGACAGACACGAGTGACAACCATCCGACACAGACACAAGTAAAATCATTCAACAACAGACACAAGTAACAACCATCCAACGACAGACACGAGTGACAATCCTCCAACGACAGACACAAGTGACAATCCTCCAACGACAGACACATGTGACAATCATCCAACAACAGACACGAGTGACAATCCTCCAACGACAGACACAAGTGACAATCATCCGACAACAGACACAAGTCACAACCATCCGACAACAGACACAAGTAAAATTATCCAACGACAGACACGAGTGACAACCATCCGACAACAGACACGAGTAAAATCATTCAACAACAGACGCAAGTAACAACCATCCAACGACAGACACGAGTGACAATCATCCAACGACAGACACAAGTGACAATCATCCGACAACAGAAACGAGTGACAATCATCCGACAACAGACACGAGTGACAATCATCCAACAACAGACACGAGTGACAACCATCCAACAACAGACACAAGTGACAGTCATCCAACAACAGACACAAGTGACAATCATCCAACAACAGACACAAGTGACAATCATCCAACAACATACACAAGTGACAATCATCCAACAACAGACACAAGTGACAACCATCCAACAACAGACACATATGACAATCATCCAACAACAGACACAAGTGACAGTCATCCGACAACAGACACAAGTGACAGTCATCCGACAACACACACAAGTGACAGTCATCCGACAACACACACAAGTGTTAATCATCCAACAACAGACACGAGTGACAATCATCCGACAACAGACACGAGTGAAAATCATCCGACAACAGACACGAGTGACGATCATCCGACAACAGAAACGAGTGACAATCATCCGACAACAGACACGAGTGACAATCATCCGACAACAGACACGAGTGACAATCAACCGACAACGGACACAAGTGACAATCAACCAACAACAGATGCAAGTAAAATAATTCAACAACAGACACAAGTGACAATCATCCAACGACGAACACAAGTGTCAATCATCCAACGACGGACACAAGTGACAATCATCCGACGACAGACACAAGTGTCAATCATCCAACGACAGACACAAGTGTCAATCATCCAACGACAGACACAAGTGTCAATCATCCAACGACAGACACAAGTGACAATCATCCGACGACGGACACAAGTCACAATCATCCGACAACAGACACAAATAAAATTATCCAACGACAGACACGAGTGACAACCATCCGACACAGACACAAGTAAAATCATTCAACAACAGACACAAGTAACAACCATCCAACGACAGACACGAGTGACAATCCTCCAACGACAGACACGAGTGACAATCCTCCAACGACAGACACAAGTGACAATCATCCGACAACAGACACAAGTCACAACCATCCGACAACAGACACAAGTAAAATTATCCAACGACAGACACGAGTGACAACCATCCGACAACAGACACGAGTAAAATCATTCAACAACAGACGCAAGTAACAACCATCCAACGACAGACACGAGTGACAATCATCCAACGACAGACACAAGTGACAATCATCCGACGACGGACACAAGTCACAATCATCCGACAACAGACACAAATAAAATTATCCAACGACAGACACGAGTGACAACCATCCGACACAGACACAAGTAAAATCATTCAACAACAGACACAAGTAACAACCATCCAACGACAGACACGAGTGACAATCCTCCAACGACAGACACATGTGACAATCATCCAACAACAGACACGAGTGACAATCCTCCAACGACAGACACAAGTGACAATCATCCAACGATAGACACAAGTGACAATCCTCCAACGACAAACACATGTGACAATCATCCAACAACAGACACGAGTGACAATCCTCCAACGACAGACACAAGTGACAATCATCCGACAACAGACACAAGTCACAACCATCCGACAACAGACACAAGTAAAATTATCCAACGACAGACACGAGTGACAACCATCCGACAACAGACACGAGTAAAATCATTCAACAACAGACGCAAGTAACAACCATCCAACGACAGACACGAGTGACAATCATCCAACGACAGACACAAGTGACAATCATCCGACGACGGACACAAGTCACAATCATCCGACAACAGACACAAATAAAATTATCCAACGACAGACACGAGTGACAACCATCCGACACAGACACAAGTAAAATCATTCAACAACAGACACAAGTAACAACCATCCAACGACAGACACGAGTGACAATCCTCCAACGACAGACACAAGTGACAATCCTCCAACGACAGACACATGTGACAATCATCCAACAACAGACACGAGTGACAATCCTCCAACGACAGACACAAGTGACAATCATCCGACAACAGACACAAGTCACAACCATCCGACAACAGACACAAGTAAAATTATCCAACGACAGACACGAGTGACAACCATCCGACGCAGACACGAGTAAAATCATTCAACAACAGACGCAAGTAACAACCATCCAACGACAGACACGAGTGACAATCATCCAACGACAGACACAAGTGACAATCATCCAACAAAAGACAAGTAAAATCATCCAACAACAGACACAAGTGACAATCATCCAACAAGAGACACAAGTGACAGTCATCTGACAACAGACACAAGTAAAATCATCCTACAACAGACACAAGTGACTATCATCCGACAACAGACACGAGTGACAATCATCTGACAACAGACACAAGTGAAAATCATCCAACAAGAGACACAAGTGACAATCAACCGACAACAGACACAAGTAAAATCATCCAATAACAGACACGAGTGACAATCATCCAACAACAGACACAAGTGTCAATTATCCGACATGGACTTTTAGACTGAAAGGGACTGTGTATGTGTCCCTTTATTGGTGGGAGTTCTAAAGTGTGCAGCAGGTGAGTGGACCAATCAGGTGCAGCTCTCCTGTGTAATGTGGTCAGACCTGTGTGGCAGCAGTTGAGACAATGAGAAATATCAAGTGACATTAACTCGCACACGCACACAGACATAACCTTCTGAAGCCGGACAGAACCCACCGTGACATCATCGCCCGGTGACATGGACACAACTGACAGGTATGTGTGTTCCTTAAGTAAAGATGTTTCTGACCATCAGGATGTGACGTAATTTAACCTTCTGTCGGTCTCTGAAGCCAGAACCCTCTTGTGTCCCAGACGAGCCTGCTGCACTTGTTTTCTTGAAGTAGTTTCAGGACAGACTTCTTTTGGTCTTTTTTGACGTAAGAAACCAAAGACTGTTCTGAAAGCCTTCTGTTTGTTTGTTGTTGTCACTTCTCGTCATTAGAAGAAACTGGGGTGAATCTTCTAGTCCGGTGTGTCTAACACGACACACCTTGGCCATTCTCACCCCCTCTTTCCCTAGCATCGTTGTCAGTTCGGGTTCCTCCTGGAGTCCAACCCAAGTATGGTCACCCACTGGGTGTGTTGCCAACAGTGGTTTTTCTAGTTTGTCCAGTTCATCCCATCTCCAGCATGATCTCACTTCCTGTTCTGCAGGTCACTGTTGATTACTTCTGTCAGCCGCAATGATAAAGATGAAGAAAATCATGGTCAAAGCAGCGGTTGTGTGTGTGCAGGACGACAGATGACTCCCGGCGGCTGGATATGGAGGATATGGAGCTGAGGGAGGAGTGGCAGGATGACGGCTTCCCAAGGTCTGATATTTCAATCTGTCAATGAATTGAAAAAAAAACATTAATCATGGCATAAACTTATACTTATACTTAAAATATATGTATTTCTTGGCCACTACCTAGTTTTTCGTGGCCACGACTTAGTATTTCGTGGCCAAGACTTAGTATTTCTTGGTCACAACTTTGTATATCGTGGCCAAGACTTAGTATTTCTTGGTCACAACTTTGTATATCGTGGCCATGAATTAGTATTTCTTGGCCATCACCTTGTACTTCGTGGCCACAACTTAATATTTCTTGGTCACAACTTTGTATTTCGGGCCCACGACTTAGTATTTCTTGGTCACAACTTTGTATATCGTGGCCAAGACTTAGTATTTCTTTGCCACAACTTTGTGTATCGTGGTCACAACTTAGTATTTCTTGGTCACAACTTTGTATTTTGTGGCCTCGACTTAGTATTTCTTGGTCAAAACTTTGTATTTCGTGGCCAAGACTTAGTATTTCTTTGCCACAACTTTGTATTTTGTTGCCACAACTTAGTCTTTTGTTGTTTTACCATGTCATGTCTGGGACTACATATATTGGTTCCTAAAAAAAATACATTATTTGTATTAATAATGGCATTGGTTGTCCTTGCTTGTATTGCAGACCTCTGCCAGAGGGCAATGGGAGTCCCACAGCAACCTCTAGTGAAGGTGAGGTTGCATGTCTTCGGATACAACTCAGCGGTTATAACATTATCGTACTCTTCTGTAGCCCCGCCCACCTCTTCGGACATCTCTCCGAGAGACAGTGCCAGAAAGAAGCGTCTGGTGGCTCCGTCACTCAGCCTGTCGTTGAGCCGGCAGGACTCTCACGATCCGAGTACTGATGGCTTCTCGGCCGCGGCATTGTCGGCCACGCCGGAGGAAGGCCTGTCGCTGGACATCAACCTGGAGGCCCTGGAGACGCCGTCAGACAGCGAGACCGAGCAGCTGCCAGACACAATCCACGAGCTGGAGTGGGAGGGTGAGACTGTGACCTCTGACCCCGATCAGAAGCCATTACGTTACAATCTAATACATTTTGAATCTCTGCAGACAACTTCCCTCGTATGACCACCGAGTTAGCAGAGGGCACCGCAGGACCGGCCGAGTACTCAGAAACGGGCCTGGTTGAGTTGGATCAAGTGGACAGCAGGGGGCGCCACTGGAGGAGATTCTGTGTGTCTGGGCTGGAGTACCACGTGGACATGAGTGTTTTGGAGCCGTACCTGCAGGTGCTGTCACATGGAGGTCAGAGGTCACACTGGGGTCACAGGTGACTGGAAGTGTTTCCTCCTGAACTCAGCGTCTCTCCTGATGGCCCACAGGTTACTATGGAGACGAGATGAATGCTATCATCCTGTTCACGTCCTGCTACCTGCCTGAGAACACGGTGGAGGACTACGACTACGTGATGGACAACCTGTTCAGGTACATCATGGGCACCCTGGACCTAATGGTGTCGGAGAACTACCTGCTGGTCTACTTGTGTGCCATGGCGCCACGAAACAAGCTTCCTCCCATCAAGTGGGTGCACAAGTGCTACGCGTCCATCGACCGAAGGTGGGTCACATGACTTGCTCTCGCTGGATGTTTCAATGACGACAAGGATATTGTCTGCAGGTTGAGGAAAGACCTGAAGGGTCTTCTTGTGGTCCACCCAGCCTGGTACATCAGAGCCCTCGTCACCATGGTCAAACCCTTTATTAGGTTCCTAACACACGCTCACACACTCGTATGCATACACACACTAACCTTTGACCTCTGTAGTGAAAAGTTCAGCAGCAAGATTCACTTCGTCCACTCGCTTCAGGAACTTGCTCAGCTTATCCCCATGGAGAGGCTGCAGATCCCCGACGCCATCCGCCAGTGAGAACCTCGAGACCTTCTTCCTCTTCTGCTTCCTCTTCCAGTCTCACTTTCTTTTGTCCCACAGGTTTGATGCGACCAGATGACGGGGGAGTATGGACCTTCAACCTCCTGCCTGCCCAGCCAGGGACCACAGACGTGAGCATTGAGGTGGTTTGGCCCACTTCCGTCAGCAGCTACTGTTCTGTGTCTAAGTAAAAGCCCCTGCAGGGTGACCAAGAGTGGTACCAGAGTCAGTCCGGTACCAGGTTTTAACCAGGACAAAGGTCAGCGGGAGAACGAACTCTGGGAAGTTGTGTTGTTGATAAAACGCTTTTATTTGTACTTATTCATGGTCAAGAAAGTGACCATGCGTCAACAAAACACGACAAGACTACCATGTCCAGTTACTTGAAAACAACATCACCAACAATAACACTTTAAATTAAACTAGTCTTCAAAGACCATTGTTAACTTATATGGTCAAATATAGTGGCAAGAATTTTATCACTGACTACTGTTGTTGCAGCTCTTGGAATGCCACCACCAAACATTCATATCCGTCTGCCTTGCCCTCTCTTTGGCCTGCTCCTCTCTCATGGCTGGATCTTACTCTTCCTCGTCCAAAGTAAACAGCTGTTCTGTAGCTTTCGATTTTTTGTTTTCAAACCAATCACTCCACAAAGTCCCCCTTTTAACCCTGCCAGACAGCACACTCGGCATAATAAACCAACATTTAATTAAGGTTTACTTTAATATAAATCAGCACTGTGCCACTTATTTAATTGTTTGCTTCTGTAATATCACTTCAAAAACAATATATATCAGCAGAGAATAAACAGATGTTTTTATACTGTATCTGATTTTTCAAGTACTTTTTTTCTATTGTGGGTTGTTGTTGTGTGTTAATTCTTTCATTCATTTATTTTCTGTGCCGCTTGTTCTCTAATGGAGGTCGCAGGGGGCTGGAGCCTATATCAGTTTATTCGGACGAGAGGCAGGGGACACCCTGGACAGGGTGCCAGTCTGTCACAGGACACACAATTCGTAAATGATGCAAAGTATCATCCAAACAAAGTATAGCTTGTCTGTTAAAAATGTAAGCGATGTCGCAAACGACTTGAAATGTGTGAATGGTATGGCCAAAGAAGACAGGTTTATCGTCTTAAGAGTTTTTAAAAAAGTATCTGAAGTATAGGTAAGCTCTTGTAAGTGACTGAACAAAACTGTTATAACAATAACCCATCAACATTAATGACAACAACATACCAACATTAATAACAATTACACACAAACATTAACAACTACAACACACCAATGCAAACAACAACACAAGACATTACACACCAATATTAACAGCACTAACGCACCATCATCAAAAACATACCAACATTAATAACAGTTACACACCAACAACAAGAACACACCAACACTAATACTAAATCAACAATAACGCACCAATACTACATCAACATTAACAACAACAACACCGCAACATTAATAACAAAAACACACAAACAACAGTAACATACTAATGGTTACAACAATAACACACCAACAAAAATTACACACTAAGATTAATAGTAATACACCAACATTGACAACAAAAAAATATCATTTACTGTAAATGGGTCTTTTACTCCTGCAGTAAGGGTCTTTCCTCTAGCTGAGGTCAGTCAAGTTTTATTTAGCGATCTGGAAAGTCCAGGACTTCTGGCTCAGCAACATGTGAGCCGCTGACAGTGATAAATGGTGTTTATTCACAATTGTTTCAGTTTCAGTTTCCTTCTAAACTCTGGAACATCAAGATCTTTGTTCCACCTGTCTGGTCCGACGGTGCTGAGTCTGGTTCTGTTTAAGTTTTTGTCGTGAACTTGTTTTGTTCACGAACGTTGGCCGCTGCGTCTTTATCATCGATCAATCTTGGCCACCAGAGGCCGCCTACGAGTCAACGCGTAAATCAGAGCTTTGTTGACAGTCCTCGTGGTTCCCCAAAGTACGTGTTGCTGATGACGTCACGGCACGGCTCCTCTGATTGGTGCGGACCTACTTGCTGACGATATAAATACAAGCCCCGGGCGATCTCAATTCTCAATCAGACTTCGTGTCTGCTCGGCTCCTTTCGTCAACATGCCTCAGGCCGTCAAGCCCGGGCTCTTCCGGCTCGACTTCGAGTCCACCGGTCGGACCTCCTACCGCAGCGGAGACAAGCTCTCCGGGTCGGTCCAACTGGCGGCGGACAAACCGTGCAGGCTGGCCGGACTCACGCTGACCGCTGTCGGACTCGCGCGGGTGGAGCACAGCGGGAGGAGACGCAGGACTCAGGAGGAGGAGTACCTGGAGTACCAGGAGGAGTTGAACCTGGAGGAGCAGCTGGAGACAGGTGCGTGTTTGTTAATGTTGTTTTTGGCTTAAAGTGGAATAGAGTTTAAGTTTTGTAGCAACAATGTGTAAAAAAGTCAAAAAACTTTATCTTAATTAATCTGGTGCGTCTCTAGCATGAAAGTGGGGCCCAAGAGTGGGCACTTCTCAGTGAGGGGGGCTGATGTTCATGGCTGGTGAGTCACTGACTCCTGTCAGATTTATAATTTTAAAGTGAAAGTAGCATCTTATTTCACTATTCATCCATCATCATTCCTCTCGAATGACACACCAACACAAACGTCCTATAAATAACGTTTCTTATTTAGAATTGGATCGAGAACTCTTGTGTCAAATTCTTATAAACAGTAAACGGATGTAAGTACAGAGATGTGAGCAGGAAACGTTTAATTTTGACCTTCAGTAAACATGTCAGTTATTTTAAACTTTAAATGAGGATGCTTGAATCACTTTTTAATAAAGGTTGTCTATCAAAATTACAAGATAATATAGATCGCTGGAAAGCCCCTCTTAGTTTTCCTTTTTTTATCATGATGTTGGTGAGGCACTGCAATTCAATTCAAATTGTATTATCTGTATTACAACTTTTAAATGATTCCCAAAAATGCCACTCACCATAAATGTTAGTTTCTTGAATATGAAGGATGCAGGTTGATCTTCTTCTGAGCAAAAAAGGTCTAATGAGGTGACGACCGGTTCATTTCTTATTTCGATCACATGGAAAATCCTTTATAAAATAAATCTAAATTGTTGTTTTTCTTGGTTTATTTCGAACCGTTTTGACTGATGACATCAAGTTAGGTTGGTTCACAATTTAATTGAAATCAAAATTAACCCAACTCGTTGCCGTCTGTAAAATGGAACAGGTTTGACATTTTAAATGTTGATACTTTGATTTGGCTATGGGTCCAGAAATATAGGAGCCCCTCGGCTGAGCTCATTTTGTCACACTCTCCCTGAAATCTATTTTTAAACCTTGGTCTGACTGTAAACAAAAATGTTTTCTCAGCAATGAAATCAGAAAAGAAACAAAATATTACACCCGTCATTCTGACAGAGGTGGAATGTGTGGATGCAGCAGGCAGGAGTGAAGTGGTCATAATGTTTTGGCTACAATGGTGTTCCCTCTTGTGTCATCAGACTCAGCTGGTGGCTTTCTGCTTCCTCCTGGACGGACCTTCAGCTTCTGGTTCGGTTTCCTTCTGTCGGGGTGAGTCCCTGTTCTATTGCCTTCAGTGATTGACAACTAATGCTGACCTTTGACCCCAGGGGTCTGGTGTCATCCTTCAAGGGCAAGTTTGGCTGCGTGCGCTACTACGTGCAGGCGATGTTGCGGCGGACGTCACAGCCAGACCTGCTCTGTGAACGGGAGTTCGAGGTCGAAGAGCTGCTGGACGTGAACCGACTGGACCTAAAGGTAACGACAGACCCGGGTCCAGACTCGAGTCATGTGCCTAACCTACCCCGCCTCTTCAAGGCTCCGGTCCACGCTTCTGCTCAGAAGAAAGTCACCTGCATGATGGTGCCTGAGGGTGATGTCTCCATCAGCGCCGAGGTCAACAGGAAGGGCTACTGTGCTGGTGAAGTGATCCACATCGACGCCAACTTTCAGAACTCCTGCTCCAGCCTTGTGGTCCCCAAAGCTGCTCTGTATGCCAAACACTCCTTCATGGCAGATGGGCGCACCACGGTGAGAGGGGAGAATGATGGGCCTGTACAGTCCGAGTCCAGGTCTTACTGCTGTAGTCTCTCTTGTCAGACGGTCCTGAAGAAGCTGACGGCGGCCCGAGGAAATGTGGTCTTCTGTGGGACATGTGGTGTGTGGAAGGGAGCTCCCTTGAAGATACCCCAAGTCCAGCCATCGCTGCAGAACTCTAGAATAATCCAGCTGGACTACGTCCTCAAGGTTGGTCCTGTGGTGTGATGAAAAGACTGGCTCTGAGACTCCGCTTTGCTCAGGTCTACCTGAAGATCCCTGGCCGGAAGAAGCTGGTTCTGGAGCTGCCCCTGGTCTTGGGTAACGTTCCCTACAATGGCCAGTCCAGCAGTTATGTAGGCAGCTGCTTCCTGTTGGGTCCTGAGGGATCGAGCACGCCACTGCTGTATGACTACGACGGTGGTGAACTAGATGAGATGCCTAGATGAGATGTCCCCTCTGAAGCCAGCGAGCAAACTAGCCTTAGTGCTGATATATCTCTTCCTCGCTGCTCTTAGATGATGCGCGGTGAGCCCAGACTGGACAGAGAACATCCAACTGTTGAAAAATAAAACTAAAGAACATGGACAAGTTATCCTCGACCAGGCTTCTATAGATAGTGGTGATCGACAAATCTGAGGACCTGCAACGACCGCTAACAAAGATACCTGTATATTAGCAAAATACAGGGTTTAGTCTTTCCACGAGGGAGAGTCATTTTCTCTGCCAGGTCAGCTACACGTGTACCTGGCAACATGTTTGGTTTGGACTGCTCAGCTGCCCCTAGAATCTACACTCCTGCTGGAGAAAAGTGGACATCGTTTCCATTGACATTAACACTCAAGTAAACATGGACAAGCTAGCGGTGAATACTCAACCTGCCCACTTGTTTAACTTCAGCCTTTTATGACTAGTTGTTTTTTTTTTAAGATTCATGATATATTTTACTGTACGATCTTACTGTCAAAGTTTTATTTAATGCGTTCAATATGTTTTACTGTGGCAGGTCCTCAGGGACAGTAGAATTCAATTAATGGTTATGAGAACTACAGTGTGTTAGGTTTCGTTTGTCGCTCCTACATAACAGTATTCAACCAGTGTGTTATTTATCTCTTCTTATGGTGTCTAGTCACATTGGCTGACGTAGAATAAACATGTTTGAGAAACTTGAGTTTCAATGTTGTCTCCTGTCAAATCATGATTTTCTAGAATTCCTTTTTTAAAATAATCGTGATAATGAGGCCACCTCAGAGTACGTGTCCACTAAAGTGCTGGAAGATGATCGAGGCCTAGTTAGTGGTTAAATCAATGATCACCTTTGACAACTCACCACTCTGTCTAAAAGTTGCCAGTTGTATCTGTAAACAGAACACAAAGCAACCAAAAATGATGCAAAAGAAACTCAGAAAACAATGTTGGCTATGTCCTAGTTGTACCTTTATTAGGTTGCTCAAAATTCCAGCTGTACCTGGTACAGGAACATGGAATAGGATTTCTATACAATCGGTTCATTATCCAGGATAAATATATAATATCCTTACTCAATTTCACTCATTTAAATAAAAAAATAAATCCCCCACTCTAAATATCTGAGTTCAGCTGTATTTAAAGGTTTTGTTCAAGAGAATAACTTGCACTTGTGTTTACTGACAACATCTTGACCTCTGTACACAGTGATCCTGCAGTAACTGGCTCACGTCCAGGTCAGGATCAGTCTCAACTTCACTGTCAGAACTGGGTCACTATACAGAAACTCTTGGTCCGCAGCTGTCCTGAGGCATGAGTTCAACAGTCTAATATCAGAGAGCGGGTTACAGTAAACTCCTGGAAGGTGAAGCTGAAGAACACCTACTAAGATATGGATGAACTCCAGCTCTCGCACTCTGGCTCTCCCTGCTTTTAAATTGTAATGTGCAATCTACCTCAGCATTAGGAATAGTCTGTCTCTTATTTCAATGTTAGCAGGGCCGTCCACATCCAGCAAAGGATAATGTGAGATCCATGATCATCATGTTTATCAGTCGCGACTGTCAGGACTATGAAACTTAATTGTGCCATCAAACCTTGAATATGAAAGTGTATTGTTAGAAATTTTAATTTATAGTACAAATTCAGTCCGATGGCAGACACTCCATACAGGAAGCTGACAGAGTGAAACTGACCTGCTCCTCGAAGGACATGCATCCTCTTGTGACTTTGTTTCCGGATTAGTCTGCAGCATCGTTAAAAACTCTCCGACATTCCAGAGTCATGAAGCAACTTGTAGATGATACGCTTGTTCTCATCTGTCAAACTGCAATATTTTGACTACGTTCATAGATTAATGCATTTTATATAAATGAGAAATCTAACAATTATGAGAACAAGTGGAGTTTATTTCTCCAAACATGTAGCAAAAAAGCAGGTAAAAACTTTAAAAGTTAAAAGTTGTTCAGTAAACGGCTTCATCCATGTTCTCGTCACTGTCCGCCCCAAACTCCTCACCGTTGTCAAAGTAGGACATGGCGTAGTCCGTCTCCTGCACACAAACACAAAGCTCTGGTCAGGAAGTTATTCGCAGCATGTAACGTCTGCCGTAGTCTCACGTCCTCCAGCTCTTCCTCGTCGTACTCTTCCTCTGCCTCCGCCCCTTCCTCCTCCTGCTTTTTTTCCTCCTCATCACAGTCAGCTTCGTCCTCGTTGCTCTGCTGCTCCTTCTTCTCCAGCGTCTGGACCAGCACAGAAACAAATGCTTAAGGTTGTTTTTTTTCTAGGATTTTCTTTTATTAGGAAGAGTTGCAGAATAGAATCAGCATTGTTGGGGGAGGGCTATCAAAACAAACTACAGCAAGTTCCTCATCACCACCATGTTTTGAAGTTATTACTTTAAAAAAATCTCTCCAGTCTGAAATCTTGGTGAACAAGAGGTTACGAGAGCAGAGTCCATTATGACATAATGGTCTTCACTTCTCCAGCCAGCTGTAATCACGCCCGCTTTGTTTATACAAGTTTAGTTTATGGTGTTGAGCTGGACTCACATCTAGCTGGAGGAGGACTTCTTCCTTGTCCTTGACTCTCATCGTCTTGGTCTGAGATGCAGTGGGGCGTGGAGCTGAGGACAAACAGACCGGTTGGACCACGTTACTCAAACTTGGCTACCGGAGCAGAGCTTGGTCTTGAGTCATTATTAGTCTTGACTCTTAAGCTTCATTAGTGAGACTGAATTCCTGATAGTCAGACCCGACATTCACATAAAACAAAATAAACCACGTTTGTTTCTAAATCATTGTCATTCTCCCTGTACAGTCCACCAGACTGGAGTAAGTGGCCCCGGATTCAAGTGTCATACAAGCCGATCTCTCGGCGCTCATGATATCTTAAAACACTCTCACCTGGTTTCTTTAGCCTTTGTAGGTAAGGCCGGACTTCTCTGGGGAACCTGGTCCAGTCTGAGACACGGGGTGGGTCAGATGAGTTGAAGAAAACAAGAGCAACAAAGACATGAAGACAGTCACAGACCTGGGATGCCATCTCTCAGCCCGTCTGTCTGCTCGCCGCCATGGTACTTGTCAGAGTAGCGTTCCACGTCTGCCACAAAAAAACAAAACAACATTTTAGTACAAGACAAAAGGCCACGCACATGACCTCCGACCTCTCTTGGTAGCAGCAGGGTGAATGAAGGTAGGAAGACTGCGGGTGGTTCCCCGGAATTCCTGTTTTAGTGCCAGCAGGTATTCGGCCTCTTCTCCTACGGCGAGGGGGAGGGGCTTGTGTTCCATTGGCTGCAAATGGAAAAAAACAGTCAGCATCATAACACGATTGCTCCGATCTAGACACCCTTGTAGAGGAGCAACTTCAGTGTGTATGTGTGCCTCACTGGGAACAGAGGAGTGGGCTGCTGGATGGATGGAGGTAAAGTCTCTCCTCGGTTGATGCCTACAGCCTCCACATTGAAGCTCATCAGCCGCCGTCCTCGGCCTCCATGTCCCGCCATCCTTCAGGAACACGTGTGTAGATCTATGGGTGTTGGACAGAAGCATGGGGTCAGATGACCTTCAAGTGAAGGTTCACCCAAAATTCACCCATTTTTTTTTACTCACCCTCATGTCAACAAATGGTTGGGATCATTTTCAGAGTAATCTGTTCTTTTTTAGAGTTATGAATATCCATTAAAATGTATATACATTTTAATGTATATACTTCCACATATAAAATGGAGCTCATTTGTCTTCATCTTTGTCGAAAAAGACAAACTTAAAAACAACCAAATTCTTTCATGGTGTTCGTCTGTAACGTTCATCTTGTATTGAAATCTCAACATGAGGAATTTTTGTGAGTTTGTATTTTAAGATCATTGGTAGCATATGCTTAAAGGCCAAGGTGCTACTCATACAGGAAGTAATCAAGGTAAACATTGCGAGTACTTCCTGTCTACGGTCTACACTGGAAACGCCATTTAACCGGAGTATTTACAAGCATCAGTCGCTACATCAAAATGGACATTTTCGCCTATAACTCTAAAAAGTTCTAGACCAGGATCCTAAAGCGCTTTAATAATCACAAACAATACACAGTTAAAATATATCCTTAAAAAGGAACATAGTACTCTGAAAATAATCCCAACCATTTTGGGTGAACAATTACTTTAAGTTAACCTTCTTACATTTTCAATTCAGTTTTCCACAATTGAATTCATATTAACACATTAGCGAGTGTGTACACAAGAGCTAAATGATTATGAAAATAATAAAATTTGTTATTATTTTCCTCAATATTGTGATTAAATATAGGATTATGTTTTTCAATGTCCCCTTTCATGCGTTCTCTTCTCCAAATAAATTAATATTACAATAAATTATTATTTTCAATATTAAAGTTAATATGATTAAGTCATTGTAAGGGTAAAGGCAAAAAAGGAATAGATTGTTTAAGAACATTACCAAATTTACCACATAACATGTAAAACTGGGATGAGATAAAACGACAACCTACCCGCTCTGTGCTTTAAAAAGTATTCACGCAGAGAGATGGAAACTGTCGTTTCTCTCTCTCAAATGTGAACCGAGTAAAAAAAAGTGCAAACACTGCATCAGTCATATCTTCCTTTTTCTTCCAACATATCTTTGCACAGTTGCTCTTTTCACTCAGTCATCTTTGACTGCAGCTCCTGTAAAACAAAAATAGTAAAAAATGTACACAATTTCAATTGTAAGTAAGTAAATGTTATTTGTAAAGTGCCTTTCTAGACCAGGGTGAGATTGTACGAGGTAATACACTCGAGTACACACAAACACCACGTCACTAAACGTAAGTACGTTCCGATGTCAGGGTGTAAATGGAAAAAGGCGTTCTATTGTTGACCTACAATGAAAACAAACTACAATCATTTTTTGCCTGTATAGTGTTCCACAGCGCCATCTGCTGGTGACACTGTCACACCTGCCCCTAATGTAGAGACACTGGTATCGAGCCCGTTTAAATCACTGGAATTATTAACGCGTTACTGCAAAATGTAACGACGTTACTGTAACGCCCCCATCACCGTTAAAACAGGTCTTTGTTGCCAGACAGGTTTTCCACAACATTGCACAAACTGCCTATAGAATTGAATGTAAATAAAATATTTACTGTGATATGATCACATACGAATATTACAATACCCTCGAGTATTTGTTGATGTTTTATAGAAAACAAAAAAGCGTGTCGCGTCGAAATGCAAGATGTTAGCACGTGGGTCAGTTTCCGGTCAGTTCTAATCGTGACTAATGTATGGAACTCACCAAGACGTCGATTAAGGGCTCGCTCCTGGTTCCGTTCGCTTCGGTTTCATTTCAGGAATTATTCAGAGACGAGGTCCGGTTCTGCTTCTACTCCCAGTCCGTTTGTTTACATCCAAGCATGAAGCTGCATCTCTTCTTCTCCTGACTAACGTAGGCGCGGAGAGCGCCTAGTGCTGCCTCTACAGATAGGGAGCGGAACTGCAGCCTGACGCTGTCCATCGTAGATAAACAATGATAAATTGTTGATCCATGTTCTGTCCACGTGCACCTTGCCCAAGCCATTATGGGGCCATGAGAGGGGGGAAAAAATAGCCTTTTTTTTTTTTAAATCACAACAAAAAAGAAAAAAATGAAAATGAGTATATCCTGTGCCCTGGCTGATTTGGGAACTGGGATGTTAAGGAATACAGTTGTGTTCGTTCAGGTGCTTCTTACATGCGCCTGTGTTGAGAAAAAGTAAACTGACCATGTTAGCTAAAAACATTTATCCACAATCTGGGGAGGCAAATCAGTTCAGTGCTCACACACAGTGCCAATTGAGATCCCCCGCAAAAGTCAAACAAAGCTCCTTGAGAATTGTACATGTTACACAAGTACCACTTAATTTTACTTTAATTAACCATTATACTCCATCAGTAAATATGGCAAACTCTAAATAAACAGTAACACACCTTACAACTAATAAGATGTTATGTCATGTTACTTGTAAGGTTTGCAACTATTTTTTCAAGTTATCTTTCTAAATATAAACTTGTCATTGTCACAATATCAACTAAGTGGAACCCAAGTGCAGGTGCGAGTAACCAGCAGACAACTTTTGCAATAACAAAGAACACATTTAATGAATAACAAGTTCAACAATAAAACAAAGAAAACCAGAGTCCAAAATATCTAAATGTCCAAAAATTCAAACGTCCACCGAACCAGGGAATAAAACGGGACACAAAGGAAACAAGTAAAATCCACAAGAGGAAATGAGGAAAACCAACTACAAACCAGCACAGGAACATCTATGATCTGACGCACAAGCCTCGTCTCAGGGGGTTGAAGTAGAGATCTTGATTGATCATTAGGTCCAGCTGTGTGCTATTACTAGGAAGGAATCAGGAAGTGAGAAAACTAAATCAAATAGTGAGAGAATAAAATAAAATAAAACCAAAATAAAAGGTAAAAATTAAGAGTAGTCAAGGTCCTTGATCAAAGTGAATTTATCTTGCTTGCAGAATTAAACAAATAAAAGCAAAAATAGTCAATTATTTTGAGAGTCAACTGACTTCATTTGAATTCCTTAGATTTTAACTCACAGGATGATTTAAATGAAGACATGCAAACTCAGGATCTGATCTGATGCAATTACTCATTCAAAGAATGGAAAAACTCCTGGACTAGACAGAATCCTGTTTGAAGTGTATAATGTATCTAATGACAAGTTGATTTCACCACTTTTAGAAATCTTTCAGAAGTCCTTCAATCCCCTCTCCCAAAACAATAGTATAATAACAGTGTTAATGGAACCTTGTCATCAAATAATTGCAGATCCTATAAACCAATTTTAATTATTCATAATATTAGGTGAGTTTTAATATTATCTTGTAAAAGAATCTGATAACGCAATATTGTCGTTGGACGCTGAAAAAATGTTTAATGCACTTGGAAGATTTGGGATACACGATAGCTCTTAAACATTTTTAATCTTTTCTTAAAACACACTTTTATTTTGTGGCTTTTAACACAGCATGAGACGCAGAGCTGTTTTTAGTGGTTTTTACTTGTTTTATTTGATATTGTTCTATCTTTGTGTGTTTTAACTGTGCTTTCTTAGCACTTTCATGTCATTGTGCAGCACTTAGTATCGACTGTTGTTGTTTTTAAAGTGCTTTATAAATTAAGGTAGTTGATAGAAAATGTTAACAATTCTAAATGTTTAAATTTTCATTATGCAGTTTTGGTAACGACAGAATACGTTAATTTTGAGTCTGTTTTACAGTGTTTTGGTCATTTCAATTGCATTGTGCAAAGAAAGATTTGCTCTATTTGGAAATTTAATAGAATGTGGTTATAAAGAAGAAAATAATCCATTTGTCTAATTGTAAGCGCCTGATAGCGACTGAAAAAATAGTAAACGAATAGAGAATTTTGTTTTCTTTTCAGGCTACAAAATAAATAACAATAAATCCATTATAATGTTCATGGAAGAAAATGAAGAATTCTACCCTCCTTTTGTTACACCCTTCAAAACATCAATTGACTTAACTTAAGATTCCTAACACAAGCAAAAGCTCCTATATAATTCAATAATCTATCCATATCTTTGATGGGAAAGATAGTATTATATTCAATACATCAAGGATTTATACTCCTCAGATGAGCAAAAACAGCTTTCAAAACTAAAAAACTAAATTGAATCTCCAAAAGCATACAAAAAAGTCTTAGCCCTCTAATAGGATTATGCGTTATTTTTTGGGATTTACCATGGCTTCTAGATGTAGTGCAAACCAAAACAGAAAATTCCAATTCAAAAACCAGCACACATGGTTAACTAACCAGAGTATTACACAGCAGCAAAATGAAATTAATTGTATGTTGGGGTCCTCCACAGGCCCCTCCCACCAGCCACAGCAGCCACCTTCAGTCACAGGGATGTCATTTCCAGAGTGTCAAGAGAGTGAGCAGCTCGCCTGCTGAGGACAGAGGAGGCTGGTTCTGATGGTTTTGCTGTGGATTTAAAAGAAAGACCGAAGATGCTGCACGCCTGGAGTCTGATGATGATGCTGAGCATCTGCTGCTCAGGTTTGTTTAACTACTTTACTATGTGTTAGTTTGTTGAAGTGAGAAAAAAACATTAGAATGTATGTTTGTTTTGTGTATCACATCTAGTTGTTTTAACTTGTCACGCTGTTGAACGTGGTTGTTGAGATGAGAGTGACACTCGCTTTCATCTGATTGACATACAGCAGTGTGTGTGTATGTGTCTTTCTCTTGAACTTGAGCAGCTGAACTTCTTCATTAGAGCACAAAGACACTCGAGGACAGTATTGAAGTCGGACCGAAGAGTGACATGAGTCAACATTGGTGAACAAAACCCACGACCATCACCAGTGTGTACTAGAAGTGTGTGTCAGACATTATGGAAGTTCATGTCTCATGCAAACATTTGATTATGTGTGTGTTATAGTATGTCAGTGTGTGAGTCTGTGCGTGTATATCAGTGTGTGCGTGTATCTTTTGCATATATTTTCATTTGTATTTATTTATTTTGTGCGAGTGTGTGTGTCTGTGTGAGTTTCTGTCGGACTATATGTGTGTTAATCTTTGGTTGTGAATCTATTTGAGAGTGTTTATTTTTCCCGTCTCTGTGAGAGTTATGTGTGTTTTTGTGTTTGAGTGTCTGTGAGAGTGTATGTGTGAGTCTCTGTAAGAGTGTAAGTGTATTTGTGTGTGTGAGTCTCTGTGAGAGTGTATGTGTGTGTGAGTCTTTGTGACAGTGTATGTGAGTCTCTGTAAGAGTCTGTGTGTGTTTATGTGTGTGAGTCTGTGGTTCCCAGGCTCTGATAGCAGACGTGCTCCTGATGTTTGTGGGGGTGCTGTTGGATTTGGGGTCCCGGCTTGATATCTGTTGGGGGTTTAAGATGGACCCCGACAATAGAGGGGGGGGGGGGCTTCGGAGCCAGAGGTCAATGTCAAGGTGGGGGAGGAGGGGTGACACTTCACCCATCCTAATAAGATACGCAGATGATGGTTCTAATCCCGTATGTGAGGTCTAGGTCATGATCCAGAACACACACACACACACACACACACACACACACACACACACACACACACACACACACACACACACACACACACACACACACACACACACACACACCCACACGCACACATAATTACTTACTTACTTACTTACCTACATATATACACACATTCACATACACACACCCACACCCACACAAACACATAATTACTTACTTACTTACTAACATATACACACACACACACACACACAATGAATCTGCTGACTCTCCTTCATAGTCAGCTCTGTGACTCGAGTTCTTGTTAGTTCTGAATGTGGTTCCAGACTTGTGGTACTGTTATCGGCTGACCAAGAAACAGATTGATTCTAGATTCAGATTCTAGATTCTGGTGACTTTTGGATCTAAATCAATCAATCAATCAATGTTGCCAACAAATGTTGCGACTCTGGCCAGGCCAGGCCCGCTTCCTGGTTCTGGGTTTAGAAAGTGTAGGATGTAAATTAAGTGACATCTGCAGAGTTGGACTTGTTGTGTCTGGTCCACGTTCTGTTGTTGTATTGTTGTCTTTCATACACAGGGGGTCAAGGGGAGGTCAGAGGGGGAGGTGGGGGATGTGGGGGTGTGGGTGTAGATTGACAGGGGTCCCGCTTGCAACGCATGCCGCCCCCCCCCCACGGTATCTTCAGAGACCAGCTGGGCCCAGGAAGGAAAATCCGGGGGTGACGTCATTGAAGGGGGGAGGGGGAGAGGTCCTGGGAAAGTCACCCCGAACAAGTTCAAGTTGAAGTATAATAGACGATGACGATGAGGAAGATGAAGGCCGATGACACACTGACAGATGCTGAGTTCAGGGACGTCACCCTTTATATTCAGTTACTTCTGTCACCATCATTGTCATCATATTCCTTATCAATCATAGTCTTTACTGTTACCTTTATGATCTTCATCTGTGATTTTGTAGTCATCATCGTTGTAACCTTCATCATCTTCACAAGCTTCATCAACACTGTTGTCTTCATGAACCTTCTCATCGTCATCATTGTTATCTTCATCATCATCATCAGTTTCATCTTCATTATCGTTGCCATAGTTACCTTCATCATCATCATCATCATCATATTTTCCATCAATGTTCTCTTCATGGACCTTATCATCGTCATCATAGTTACCTTCATCATCACCATCATCATATTTTCCATCAATGTTCTCTTCATGAAGCTTATCATCGTCATCATTGTTACCTTTATCATCATCATCTTCATCATTATTGTTACCTTCATCATCATCACCATTATCTTTTCCATTAATGTTCTCTTTGTGAACCTTATCATCGTCATCGTTGTTACCTTCATCATCATCATCATCATCATCATCATCATCATCATCATCATCATCATCATCATCATCATCATTATCACCTTCATCCATCTGTCTAATCACTTTACTCCAGTCCATGTTCCAAAAAAGGTTTGGGACCTCCGTCAACTCTATTATTGTCCTCGTTGTAATTGACTTACTTCGTCATCATAATCTCCATCTTCACCTACATAAGTTTCCTTATATTATTCTGTTTCTGTTATGAAAGTATTGGAAACTTCCGGCTTCTGGTTTGGACTAACTCCGCCTCCTCCCTCAGGTACAACTGCTGCTTCAGAGCTGGCCTTCCTAACAGAGCCAAGTGACATTATAGCGGTAAGGGACCGTCCCCTCCTGCTGGACTGTCAGGTGGAGGGCGAAGGGCCCATCTCCATCACCTGGCAGAGGAACGGCGTGCCTGTGGTGACAGGGGTCCGAGCCACGGTCCTGGCTAACGGGACTCTGCTGATCCGGAACTTTTCCAAGAGACGGGACAGTAATGAGACGGACGCCGGCGAGTACCACTGTGCCGCCCAGAACCGCTATGGCATGCTGATCAGTCGCAAGGCACGAGTGCAGCTGGCATGTGAGTCACATGACAACACACAAGAAGAAACACTTGTTCATACATAAACACAAACATATAATAACATCCTTTTCTTTTGCAGATCTTCCTAAGTTCCTGTCGCACCCCCAGACGATGGCGGTGGATGAAGGGGGCGTGGCCAGGCTCACCTGTCAGGTAAACGGCATCCCGGAGGCGAGCATCACCTGGCAAAGAAACCGAAGTCTTTTGAGCACAGATGACCCCAGGTGTGTACCGATGACATGCATACTCACTCGCAGACACACACACTCACAGGTGCTGGTTTGCAGGTACACACTCCTTCCCAACGGCGTCCTCCAGATCACTGGTGTTCGTCAGAGTGACAGCGGCTCATACCGCTGTGTCGCCGCTAACATAGCTAACACGCGCTTCAGTCACGAGGCCCAGCTGTCTGTCACAGGTGAGACCACACCCACACGTCCATACACTCTCCCAGTGTTGAGCATCTTTTGGTTCAGTGGCAGGAACCAGGATCTACAAGGAGCCCATCATCCTGTCTGGACCTCAGAACCTCACCATTACCGTCCACCAGACCGCCATCTTGGAGTGCATAGCCACGGGGAACCCCCGACCCATCGTGTCCTGGAGTCGACTTGGTAACCAACGCGTTCACACACAGAACCTCAGGTCCAGTTCAGCGGACTAACGTTCCTTCTTGTGTCCCAGACGGGCGCTCCATTGGGGTGGAGGGGATCCAGGTCCTCGGGACTGGCAATCTGATGATATCAGATGCCACGCTCCAGCACTCCGGCGTCTACGTGTGTTCTGCCAACAGACCCGGCAGCAGATCCAGACGTACGGCACTTGGGCGACTCGTTGTTCAGGGTAAGTCCTGAATGATAGAAGAACGATGAAGGAATGACTTAAGATTGATAAAAAAGGGATACAAAAGAAATGGAGAAATTGTGATAAGATTGATGTAAGAGTAATCTAAGAATGATAAAGTAATAATGGAAGAGTGATGGAGAAGTGATGGAATGATGAAAGGATGCCACACAGGATAAAACTACATCACAACCATAAGGGTAAGAACATTGGATAATAACAAGCAGTGAAAGACAAGAGTGCTATCAGTTTTAAGAACTATTCAAGTGATAAAATTCAATACACAATTCAAACTTCACTCATTTTCTCATGTCGACTAATGGTTGGAATTATTTTTAGAGTAATCTGTTACTTTCTGGAGTTAAAGGCAAAAATGTACTTTTATTTTAATGTAGCAAATCCTGATCAGTTGTTTTCATCTTCCTCCAAAAAGACAAACTTAAAACCATTGAAATACCTCTGTGGTCGTCATTAACGTCCATCTTGTATTGAAGCCACGACATGAGGAATTGTTACCGAAAAGCTGAAACAAGTCTGTATTTAAAGATCCCTTCCAGTGAAGACAGTAAACTGTATGTACCCTGTAAGAGCTTGTGATATTTACCAGGAGTACTTCCGGTCTGTATCTCCTGTTAATCTTTCAACGTCTGCCACATACAAGCTTAACATTTTTACTTATTTAAGTTTTTCCTGGAACAATACCTTTTTTGGAGGCCTCATTACAAGATTACAGACGAGCACCATGGAGGCATTTGGATGTACTTTTTAAATATGTTTTTGTGTTTTGGACGTAAAATTTGAATGACAACTGAGCTTCAGTTACTACATTTGAATGGACTTACATATTTGTAATAATCCCGATAAGTCAACATGAGTGGTAGAGTAGAAAATGAGTAAAGTTTGAATTTTAGTTGAACTTTTACTTTAAAAAGGCCAAAAGCCATCGGAACCGAGGATAAGTCTCAAATAAAGGAGTGAAGGAAGAGTAATGGAGAACAGATGGAGAAGTTATAGTGATAGCATGGTGCACAGCATTGTTGGAACACTCATTGTTTGGGTTGATCTTGAACTTGAACACAAGTGTGTGCCTGTGTGTGTGTTGATCTTGAACTACATCTGGTTGTGTGTTCAATGACGAGTGTGGTCCTCAGAGTTGGAGTAAGAGTGATGGATAATGAAGTCAGTGTACACAACCATTAACGTGTGTGCGCAGAACATCATGTATCAGGATTGATCAAAATTGTCTCACTAGCTTTTTTATCTTCATCATCGTCATCGTCATTTTCACACGCAGCTGCGACGAGGAACAGCGCTGCTCCTTCACCCCTAAAATCAGTGAGCCCCGACTCATATTCACACCGACATGTGTGTGTGTCAGACATTGTCAAGTGTGGCACTTCTTTTACTGATTCATATTCTAATGAAGCTCAGTCTGGGAAATGCTCTCTGTCACCTCTGCACCCCGACATCTGCCATAGCAAACACACACACATTTCAAGTTCATGAACGAAGGCGAATCTCTCAGTGAGATCTTTATTGCTCACACACTCATGTCTTTTTGTTATCTACTGATATACTGCGTTTGTCAAGTCCTGGTCATAAAGCATCATGAAGATTGTCTTATTCAGTTTGAGTTCTTCTCTGATCCATGCAGCACAAGTGCATCAAAGATCATCAGCAGTTTTATTTTCCTCGTATCATTTTTACAAGTATTATTATTATTATTATTATTATTATCATTATTAGTACAGCAGTTAAAACTCCAAAATACGTAGTAGTACTGCAGTTTTGTTGCAGTGGGACTGTGAACCAGTGTTGTTTATTGTTTAGCAGCATCATTGTTCAAATCACTTTTATCTCTATGCTAATGTTCCGCTCGTGTGAATGACGGCTCTATTCAGGCTCACTCCCCCCACCACTGACCTTTGATCCCTGACCCCTGCTCTTCACAAGGGGTTGCGGGGGGTGGAGCGAAGCGAGGTTATTCAGGGTGACTCAGACACACGTGTGTGACGTGGGGATGGTGTTGCTGTAGTGACGGGAGTCAGGAGGCTAGACTGCAGCTGTCTGTCTGGCTGCTGATCTGGACAAGGGACGGGTCAAAGGTCAAGCTCCATCCCAAACAAAGAGACAAGTTCAAGTTCTTACTTTTGTACTTTTGTCACATTTGATCATCCATGACGGAGGTCCCAAACCTTTTTTGGAACATGGACTGGAGTAAAGTGACGATTTTATTGACAGACCAACGTTCAGATAGAAAAAAAGGGAAAATAGGAATACAATACAAAAAACTTCAATTAAGTGCATAATTCAAATATGACCATAATGCTCAATCAGCAAGAGCTCTTGACTGGTTAAAGTAATATGTTTGATTGTATGCTGACGATGGTTTTCTGTATGTGTGTGTCTCATATCTTTAGACTTTATGCCAGTTTGTGTTTAAACATTATTTATATGGAAAGAGGATTCTGAAACTGAAGTTTTGTTTCTAGAGTTTGTGTTTTACTTATTTACTTGATCAAGAGTCATTTTCTAATGTTATTTCAGATAAAATCTGTTTTCTTTTTCCAAATGAAACACCCTTTAGACTGAAATAGAAAAAAAAAGGATTTTTTTTTCTTTCTGTGCGGCCCAGTAACAAATGTCTTATAGACAAGGTTTATCGACCACTGAACTATAAGACACACTCAAGCAAACACAAACAATTACAATACAGGTTATTTTTACTGCTGTATTTCTGCTGCTAGTTCTACTACGATGACTGATTATGCTATGTGTGTATCTGTGTGTCTAGTATCAGAGTAATGTTAATGTTATTAAGTGTTGTGATGGTACAGTTGTTATCATAAGAACTACTGATTCCACTATTTATTTGTTGACAAGGGGTATTTAACCATCTATCTCTGGACTGATCTCCATCTGGTGTACGTTGTGCTGATGTAGTTTTGTTCTGCAGCTCCTCCAGAGTTCTCCCAGTGGCCGCAGTCTGTCTCCAGGCCATCAGGGGGCAGCGCTGTCTTCAGCTGCACTGCATCCGGCGCCCCAGAGCCTCACCTCATCTGGCTGAAGAACGGAAAACTGCTGACACCTGGTGGCAACGTGAAGCTGACCAACGGAAACACGTGAGTGGTCGGTTGTCTCGTCAACACGTTTCGCATCTGACTCTCTGGCTCCCTCTGCAGCACACTGGCCATCACTCACATCGCTCCAGAGGACGAGGCCATCTATCAGTGTATCGCAGAGAACAGCGCTGGCACTAACCAGGCCAGTGCCCGGCTGGCCATCAGCCAAGGCCCGGAGCTGCCCGAGGCCCCCACGGGACTGCGTGCCACGCCCCTCAGCACCACCAGTGTGCAACTGGCCTGGGATCAGCCCGAGGAGCCCGTCAGCCAGAACATCATCGGCTACGTCCTGCACATCCGCCGACTCGGAGGTCAGTCCTTCAAGAACATCCACCTGGGCACTGTGTCTTCAACCAATGAGAGCAGACTGTAGCTCTGTCCGTCACACTGTCTCAGTCTCCCTCTCGCCTGCAGAGCCCGACAGCGCTGAGCTGCAGGAGGCCGTCAGCAAGAACACCTTCAAGCACGAGGTGTCCAACCTGGAGCCTTCAACGACCTACTCCGTGTACCTAAAGGCATACTCTGCCCTTGGGGGCAGCCAGAAGTCCAGCAGCATCAGTGCCACGACGCTGGGAGGAGGTTGGTTCAGATCCTGGTTGTCCATTAAGACACTAGTAGAGGCTCGAACACCAACTTACGGGCCCTCAGAAGCTAAGCTGTGTCCTGTTCCCCACAGTTCCGTCCATGCCCTCCTTCTACACGAAAGTCCTGAACCAGACCGCCATGCAGGTCTACTGGGAGCTACCCAGTAAGCCAGGGCAGCTGGAGGGCTTCAGGCTTGAGTACCGAGGGGTTTCCAACCCGGACTTCTACGGCTTGGAGACTTTCCCAGGACACATCAACACTCACACCATCTCTCATCTCGGTAAGTGACAGCTCGTCAGAAGATTTGATCACGGTAATGACTGGTCTGTCTGTGCAGAGCCAGCCGCAGTGTACCAGGTCCAGCTTCTGGCCTACAACGGAAATGGGGACAGTCCGCCCAACCGTCGCCTTGTGTCTCTGGTGGAGAGTGCAAGCAGTGAGCCAGGTAGGTCCCTTGCCCTCCCATTTCCCCCGAGCAAGGTCTGATTCGTCTGCATTTATCTTGTAAGCTGGCTGTGACTGCGAGCGGAGTGCTCACTCCGTGTTCACCCTGCTGGTCGGAGTCCACAGTGGCGTCGCTGCTGTACTGTGCTGCCTTCTGGTCATCCTTCTGGTGTACCGCCGCAGGTAAGGGGGTCTTATCATCATTTTCTTCACCTTCATGATCATATCATAAGTTTCTTTATCTTCATCTTTATCTTTACTATCTTCTTCTTACTTAACTCAAGACAATTAACAGTGTAGATAAAACAATGTAACCTCTAGCAGAACCAGACTGTGTGTGAACGGTCTCCTGCTGTGAGTGGCTGGGAATGAGAGGAGAGA
Source organism: Callionymus lyra (assembly GCF_982586985.1). Classification (NCBI taxonomy): domain Eukaryota; kingdom Metazoa; phylum Chordata; class Actinopteri; order Syngnathiformes; family Callionymidae; genus Callionymus; species Callionymus lyra. Next base: position 4,822,819 of record NC_141834.1, read on the forward strand.
AATCATCTTCTTCATTGTTGTCATCTTACCATGCTCATCATCATCAACTGATAAGTGACTGTGTGGACTGGAGCAAGAAACACCTCTAAGACCAAAGAGTTAGTTTTGGATACGCCGATAGTCCATCAGGTGTGCTCCATCTCCATCATCTCCATCATCACCATCACTATTATACTTATCATCTCTTCACGATCGTCTCTCCAGGCACTTGTTCAGGAAGTCGGGCAGCTTGAAGAATCCATCATCTCTGAAAGACGTAGGAGGTCCTAAGGTTCAGTCAGAGAGTTTTGAACTGCATCAGGTGAATGTTGACCTCACTACAGTTAGCCTCCAGAGTCTGCTGGTCGCTAACAATGTCTCTTCTCTATCACAGGGGATCGACCCGCAGCCCATAATGGTTATGGTGGAGGCTCCTCCCCCGCCAGCAGGCACAGACACCAGATAGCCCCTCGCCCTCTTTGTGGTGGTCGGCTCCTCGCCCGACTGCCTTACCTCCTTGATAACCTTATCTTACCTTGCATTAGCTGGTCCCCTCTGTCCGCTTAAACCAAAATGTTTCGTGTGTTCGTTACCGATGGTGCCAAGTTTGAAACACCGAGGCCTTTCACCAGCCTGACTAGAGGTTTGGTCAAGTTTGGGCCGAAAACCAAAGTGTCTCTTGTCAGGTGGTGTCTGCGGAGAGACGTCCCAACCTCCGCTTTGCTTTAACCCGTCTATTGTCTCGCCCTTACTTGTCAGTCTCCAAAGAGAGCGATCTCATGCTACTGGTCTCGCTAGTCTACCTCAGAACCAAAAGGCCCACGTGGGCGTTATAGTTCATGCCAATGTCCGTCTGTGCCCGACCAAACACCACTTGTGATTCTTCACTGAAGTTCCTACCTCCACCACTGTGTGTCACTGTGACCTGCAGCTCACGCGTGTCATCACTCTGACGCACTCTTGTGGTCCAAGACTGACTGACTCGGTCGAAGTTTATCCAAGTTTTTAAAATTCCTGTCCAAAGATAACCGAGTTTTCTCTTGTGCCAGTTATTTTTTTATGTACACAAACATGAAAGGCTCAGAAATAATGAGAATAATAATAATAATTATAATGTGTTTGTTATTTACGTGAATATTGATTCTGCCAAAACCTTCCAACTTGATTTCTTGTTGTCCCTGAAGAGAGCCGCGACCTTTGACCCCAGCACTGGCTTGACATGGCCATCATAGACATGGTCTCTCGTCCTAAAACTCAAGTAACAAAGCATATATCAAGTCGCTACAGGTGACAAATTATTAAGTTTTTGCAAGTCAGCAATTCACAAGGTCACAAGTGGCGACTCCTATCCAGTCAAGTCAAGAAAAAACACATAGTATTAGTTGTAGTTTAACTCTGACGTATGATGAGCAACATGTCACTTAAGCCTGTGTAGAGTCACATTTTGGGGATTGTATTTTTGGAGTCTCCGAGTCAAGACGTGTCAAAGGTCGCGGCTGATTGAAGTTTCACGAGTTTTACTTCTTTTCTGTCGCTAGTCCGAATGTTTGTATAGTTTGTAGCACGGCTCTGGCTGACAGCAGAGCGACTGATTTGATACTGACTCACTGTTTTTCCTAGTGATGGTCTGATGAAGTTTCATGAAGCAGTGTCATTATTTTCAGAGTACACTAGATGGCTGTCTCTGCACTATTTTCCTTTGTTTTGTACAACTTTTCTAATGAAACATCAGATCGTTTTTAAACAGACCACTAAACATGATACTGTTTCATGAAGCTTCATCATCCCATCACTAGTTGTTCCTCCTGTAAGCCATTAGTCTGCCGACTGCCTGCTGTTGTGCTGCCCCCTACTGGGATGGCGGTGAAGCATGCAGAGAAGTAGGCGGAGCTAGAACCAATGAGCAAAGCTTTAATGTTTGATATAAGTTCAGAAAAAAAGCTTTAAAGTCTCAACTTCTGTGTAACTCTTTATGAGGCCAAATAAAGATTGATCTGCAACCTGTCTCCCCTTTCTGAGTTTCTGCTGCATGACTGATCTGCTCTCTCTCTCTTACCCTGTATATGTGACTCAAACTCACATCACCTTGCAGGAGAAGCTTGTCCAGGTGAGTCAGAGTCGGATGATGAGCCAGTTATACACCAAGATCTTCCACGAAGGTCTTCACCCAAGGACCAGCTTATGGACCGGAGGATTTGTTGAGAAACAACATGGTCTTGTTTCCATGGCAACAGTTAGCAAGACAGCTTGAGGAAATTCCAACAATACGAATAATATGCAACCAGAACAAAGACCTCAGTCCAGTTCCTAGTTGGAGTAGAGGTTCTGGTCTCAGGATCAGTGGCACACATGGACTCTACTGGCTATTTTGAAACATAAACAATATATAGAACCGTTATTCACATGACCCGTCTTTTATAGTGCCAGCTGGCAATGAAAAATTATATTATATTTTCTAAAATTATTAAATCCATATAGATTTCCTACTTTAGTACGAAATTAACATCAAATCATTTTTTTTCTTATACAACATTCAACATTCTGTATGTTCTATATGTTCTTTGCTCGTATGAATCAAGGTTAGCTCAGAAATCTATATAAAACATGTGACATCCTGAATGAGGGCTAAGACGTTTTCAGCTTTCACTCGGTGATGTCACAGCTGTTTGAACTGTTTAACCTCCTGTTTCTCCTGAAACAAGGTACAGAACAAGGTATTCTGGCAATGCTTTGACGCTGAACTCTTACACAATCCAGAGCAAAATGTTGAGTTCGACTTCTAAATCTCATGTAATTGATTTTTACTTTCGTTGGTTCATGTGTAGACAAAACTGCTGTTTTTAGAGACAATCTTTCCCCCAGATGTCCTGCTAACTGCTTGTCTTCTACCTTGTGTCCACTGGGTGGTGTCACGTACCATGAACCTCATCGCAACTATGAACCTTCTTATTATTGAAATCCTCCAGCTTCACCTTGGCAAGATGAGTGTCGGATTCATAAAGAAACTGATAGTGATGGACGAGGTGAGAGTATTGACTGTAGCATTAAATTAGAAAAATTAGTTTCAGTTGCGCTGACTTAATATTTAGAAAGGCATATCCAGGGACGAGGAAAAAATGATGAAACAAAAATAATCTGGAATCATTACAATTTATTTACATTTACAGTTACAGTTCAGACAACATCAACAGGTTAAGTGGCAAGTGTTTTCAGACCTAGTGTAGTTCATTCGCTCATTATCAACAAACAAATGGATTAAAAACACATTTATATATGAAATAAGTGATGTTTTTCCATGTTAAATCTTGAACAGTCAGAGCGTCTTTAGGGACGTCCAGGCCATCTTTGGACTGGGTTTGCTTGGCAGGAAGGCCAATTGTTTTGGAGGATGTAATTCAGTTTGATCATGCCACCATTGATCATATATATCCATTAATTAATTAATTTCCCCCCAACCTTTCAATATATTTCAAAGCTTATTATATTACTACTTTACTACAAGGTTGTAATAATGAAAAAAAGGTTTAATATTTGAAAAAATACCGAAAAAAACAACAAAAAACTTTGTCCTCATTCATGGGGATTTCTCAGGTTCTGAATAGACATAATGGCATATTTAAAATTTGTAGCGGCACATTTCTCTCCTCACCTCACCTCAAAACAACAGTTTGTACTCGTGTCCAAAAATATCAAGGACAGATGGTTGGATTCTGCTAAAACAGTATTAATTAAGAATACACTGAAATGATTAACGTTAAGAAACATGAGGGATAGAGCCATAGAAACAATGTGAAACACTTTCAGGTCATTGACGTTTCCGGAATAAATCCCCTGAATAACAAACGTTTAGCTTGTGTCATGCTTGAAATATGAGACCGTTTCTATTATTCTATTCTACCCAGCACCTTTAATGACCTTGAAAAAGTCACCAGGATACAAAATCAAACTTCCTCTATATTATATGATATAATATGATTCTAGTACCTACCTCTTAAAAAAAAAAGATTGATGAATCATGAAAATGATTAAGTGACACACACTGGTTTTATTTTTTAAATGAGTGTACCAGAGTGAAGAAGCTGAAACCTTTAGTGAACCTAAATCTACATAAAGTGCCATGGATTAGAAGCTGCATGTTAAAGCGGTTACATCAACTTATAGTCATTTGTTTTTTCCCTTTTTTCTTCTCAGCAATTATGTGATGCATCACCTTTAACCATAAGATACAAACATTTTTAACATGCAACCATCCGTACTAGTTTGACCTGCTACCTACACTGATTATGTCAAACGCTGACTCACATGTTGCCATGGTTACCACTGGAGAAGCACACATTCAGCAGGATGTATGCATGGAGATGGTCATTGTGACGATGAAGCAGTCAGTGGAATGCTTTGAATTATCCTTACACATTTAGTGCACCAGATTCTATGACGAACTAAAAGCAAGTTTATAAAGTTTTTCTGCTCAAGAGACAATCGTTAATAAAGCTCAACAAAACAAGAGGTACTTGCAGCCGGTGCTCTCAAAATAGATAAATTACAACTTGGCACATGTTTTCTTTCACCTCTGCCTCCACTATGGCGTCTGGAGCAGAGGGTCCTCAGTCTCAAGCTGGGCCAGCTGTCGGCGCAGGCTGTTGACTCGGTTCTGTAGCTCCTTGTTGTACTGGATGATGTGCACCATCTCGTCGTAGGCCTCGTCCAGACACTTGGACGAGCGGTTCCATCGGAGGAAGACTCCTGGATGAAGATATGCGAGTTCAAGTAAGGTTTCAGAACATTAACCAATCACACATCAAACCAAATGATTTGCTCCACGAGAGGACATGAACCATCAGACTCATTTCTTTGCATTAAAATTATTCTTATTTATTCAGATTAGGGTTTAGTGACCTGCAAATACCAGGACTTGTGTCAACGTTTTCATTTCATTTAGGATCAGACTCAAACACAAGAGATGTTCACTAGCTCTCTGTTGATAACATAAAGTGTGTAATTCAAAGAAATAATCAGTTGTCGTAAAGTAATGTCTTCTGGTTCACTTCCAATTCACGTGTTTACTTTGAGTCTGCTTTTTCTAAAAATGTAATATAGATTTTAAGTCAAGTTACATATCCTGCAAGCCATTGAAGAAAAATAACTAATAAAATATTTTAATAAATATAAGCATTCAGCCATATTTTAATTTAGTTTACCAAAAAATGTAAAAATAATGCCAGTAAAACTATTCTAAATACTTTTTATAGTCACAAAATGACTCTGGAAACAATTTACTTTTGTGGTGTTAAAATAACCTTTCATTAAATAACTTTCAGTCGTAATATTGATTTTTTTTTTTTAAAAAGGTGGTTACTGAGTTTAAAATTTGTTGATGGTCCCCAACTGAAAATACTATATCCCTTGTTTTATCTCAGGGTCAAGGTTAGCCGACGGCCCCGAAAACAAATGAATGACCTGCACCACCGCATATGTATTTATGGATAGGTTGTTGTTTTCAGACCTTCGGCTCACCTTGACCCCTGAGATATCACAAGGGTTAAGCACTTTTGGTGAGACAGCAGAGACTAGCTGTTGAAACAAGTTCTATTTGAGATTAAGGGGCGAGAGTGACCTAGTTGGAGAAGCTAGACGAGTAAATTGGTAACTGTTACTTATGTTCAAAATAATCAGCAGTAAAAAGTTGCAAAACGTGAAACTGCTTTCTGACAAGTACACGTTCATATTCTCTCTGGCTTGGCAACTGATTAAATAAATTACTTTCTGAGTTGAATAAGTCTGTGGGCGTTTCCAAGCCATTTTAAAGAACTGACCTTCCCACAGCAGCAGACTCTGTGGGGCCACTGAGGGCCAGATGACCAGGCCGTTGGCCTCGTAGAGCGGGTTGCTCAGGCGCTCCAGCTCCTGCGGCAGATTCACCCAAGACCAGAGAGACACCGTCTTCTCTGGCACCGACAGTCTGGCTCTGAGGAGCGAGTGGGAGGTTTGTTGGGTTAGAGAAGTCAGAGCTGGTAGCAATAATAAAAAAAAAAAATCGCTCAACTTTGATGTCAAGTTTGTTCCATGTGAAACTTTTGGAATCATTTTTAAACTCAGAGAACTATTATACTATTATACTAATATATCATGTAGAGTTATACTTTAGTTATTACCCGCCCTTTTGAAGAAAAATGAGAAAATTGTAAGCACAATTTAAAAACACATAGCAAGACATATTAGTTTTGAACATTCTGAACAGTTGCTGTAACTAATTATCACGACACATTGACAACCCCAACATTAAACACAAACAACAAGACATTTCAGTTGTATCTTGAGGATTCTTTTCAACTACTACACACTACAAAAGCCCAAGTTTGTGACTAACCTTGGACTAGGTCATTTGACGTAGATAAGGTTCTTCCTAATCTCTCTGCTTTTCCTCTCCTTCTCTATATACGTCCCCGTCTCTTCTCTCCCTCAATCCCTGTCAGTAAGCTGTCAGCACCGAGTCTGGTTCTGCTTGAGATTTCCGCCTGTTTAAAGGTAGTTTTTTTCTTGGCACTGTCGCCAAATGCTGGCTCATTGTGATCCACTTGGGCCAGTTTTGCCACTTCGCTAATAAAGTCTAGCTGAAACTGTTCAGTTCCTGAAGGTAACTGTTATACGTTGACAGTTAACATCAAATAAAATGTAATTTAATAGAAAGTTCTGTTCATAAATTGTGTAATTTAACGATTATTTAACAAGGATTTTAAATGTAAACAGTCCACACTACAGGAAAAATGTATACATTCTTAATTGCTTTCTGAAAGTTAGACAAGAACAAAAGTTAAAGGAATTAAACAACTTATGTAACGCAAAGTTATTCTTACAGAGAATATATATATTTTATTTAAGATTATTTTGTAGCATAAAAATGTACTTTTTTCAACTCTTCTGTATAGTAATGCCAATTTTGGAGGTTAACACTTCAGGCTGCTGACCTGTACTCGTACATTTAGGAATATGTCATGGTTTATTTCCTTACAAATATACGTTTTTAATTACACATATTGGCTTTGTGGTTTCCGAGTACAAATGTGTAATTACAATTACAGGTTTAGATCTCAAGTGTGGACTCACCTCTCAGCAGCACTGCTGCCCAGGAACGTTCCAAACTGGGATGCATAAGCGTGCTCGAAGAGCAACACCAAGAAGCTCTCAGTGAACTGAAAGGAACAGGGGAACTGTCGAAGGATCTGCCAAACGCAGTCAAGGAAAAGCAGGAACACCGGGGCCTCCTGACGAAGCTTCAGGTTCGAGAAGGCAGATTGGGCACAGCGCTGCTGGAAGGGGTGACCGGCCTGTGACACACATTTGTAGAAAGTGGTGTTATTTGAGAGACACAGGGTGTGAAGATCCAGAATAATAAAGCATAAATTAGACCCGAGAAAACGGTTTTCAACTTTTTACTATTAGAAATCAAAGTTCTAAATCAAGATCTTAAGATATTTCTTTCAACATTGGAACAAATTTGCAAGATAAAATCAAAGAAGAGAAAAAGATGAAATGAAAATAAATTAAATAGACCAACAGCAATCATCAGATTCTATGGTAAACAAATGCAACTCAGTAGTGAGAAGTTACATGTAGATAAAATAAAAACATTTGAAAAAGAAAGGAAACAAACAATAAAACGTTTAATAAAATCCTGCTAATTTATCAAATGAATGTAAATATCATATAACACAAACAATTGACACAATTTTCTTTGAAAATGACTTACAGTATACCGGAAAAGACTTTATTATATTTAGATAAGTATGATTTGACTTATATCACCTGCAGCCACTCTCGTTCCACCAGACCCTGGAAACCCCGGATGGTCCGGCATGATGGATCCAGGATGATCTGAGCTAAGGAGGTCACTTGCAGGGTAGTGTCGGTTCCCTCTGTGCCGTGGACCAGCACTGACGCTCCCTCCCTAAACAACCGACACACGTGAGAGAAGACATCGACAACATTGTCTTTAGCTCTGTTGGCTCCTCTGACCTGTCGATGCACTGAGCAGCCAGACACGCAGTGGTCAGGATCTCTTTGACGTGGGTTTGCCAGTTGGAGGCCTCCAGCTTACTCAACCAGCGGTCCATGTTGTGGGAAGAGTCGTTGCAAGCCTCGACCAACTTGATGAGGCTGTCCTGCAGCACGTTGGATCTGGATACAGAGTGGAGACGTCAAACTAATAATTACATTAGAAACATCTTTTTTTATGAGACTCAAAGGTCTTCAAGAGCCTGGGAGTGAAACATGACCATCAAACTGCTTTACAGTAGTCTGTCAGAGTGTTTTCATATGAAGTACTGAGGTACTTTTCAAGTTACTAGAAAGAAAACATGAACCTTTATCAGTTTTTCCACTACATTTCTGTTACACAGTTCTGACACTGGGGGGAGCCAGATCCAATCTTTTTGGACTTGTGTATTTATGTTTAAAAGAAAAAAAAACTATTTTTTCAGCACTGGCTTTCACAACAATTGAACCAACATGTACAAAGTGCTTTGTGCATTCACAATCTAACAGCTGAAAAAACTATTGATATGAGTGGCCAGGCACATTTTAGAACTTTATTTTCGTTTCCTATTTATTAGTCATAGTGAAAGAGGGAGATGCTGGACAGACTGGTGAGGAGGGCCAGCTCTGTCCTGGGCTGCGCTCCTGCCTCCAATATCAATGCAAGATGAATTGAAAATGAATCAAAATATGTATCTTGAAGAAAAAACTGAATTTCATATCAGTACAACATTATTACACAGCATTAGTTTTATCTTGCCCTTTAAAGTATATACTTCATTGAGTATTGTTTTGATTGTTTAAGCGCTTTGTGACCCGGGTCTGGAAAAGTGCTATACAAATAAAAATTACTTACTTACTTACTTACTTACTTACATTAGGGTGGGTAAATATATATAAATATGGTAAAATAACTTTGAATTTTTAGATTATGACGCAATACATTATTTTAACACATTTGATAATATGTGTTATACGTTCCAAAGGACAATGGGAAAGCACTATATAAATACAAATTACTTATTTACAATCTGTGGTATTGCAGTTACATTATTTTGACACTAGGGGAACAATATAATTACAAATTGCTGCTTACATAAAGAAATCAATAAATTGACTAAATAAATCAAATCAGAGAAACTATAAATAAGTATGTTGTGTGTCAAAATCATGACTACTGACAGAACATATCAATTCTCAGTGTAAACAGTTAAGTTCACGACAATAAAATTAATGTAACAAATATTTACATGAGAGGCAAATTGAGCTCAAAATATCTGAAACATCTCATAAATTGACTGCTGACCTCTCTATGGCCTTGTGGATCCTTCTCCACTGTGAATAGCTGGCCTCAGACTCGAAGCCTCCGCCTCTGGCCTTGGCCTGCTGTGCCACGTTGATGGTGCGTGTGTCGATGATGTAGCCACGTTTTCCCGGCCTTAGCGTTGCGTTGATCAGCTTTTCATCTTCCTTGCAGCGGCGTCCGTTGGTGCCGGTGAGTGGCTGTCCCGCTCGCATCATCACCTGGGATCAAAGGTCATGGTGGGTGCGATGAAGCTCTGCACCGGGAATAATCACGGGTCTTACCATGCCGTTTTTCTTGTGGTAGTAGCTCAGGACCGGAAAGCGACCAGCGTGACGGAAGGTGGCGACCTTCTTCAGCGTGTCATCGTCTATACCTTTGGGGACCGCCACCTGACGAGGATATGACGAACACACTCGGAAGTCTGTGTTGACGTCACTCAGCCTCCATTCATCTGTCTGTGAGAAGAAGAAGGTTATTATCAGTCAAACATCTGCTGTGAGTTATTATTATTGACAATAATCCTATGTATTAGTACTTGTTTTAAATGAACGGATGGGTTCTTTATGCAGAAGAGCAGGACAAATGTTACAAAAAAGGAAATCTAAATAAGAGCAAAAATGTCATCCTCTACTCTTATAAGCCAGAAAATATTTTTTCTCCGTGTATAAACAAAGTTTACTGATTTTTGTATTAAAATGGAGATGAAATAAACATGTGAATACAAAAACATTTAAAATCATGATATTTCTGTGAGAATTGTTGATCAATTGTTCCAATACTGTATTTGTGGTCTGTACTCTCTTTTTCTCTTTATCACCTACTGCTCATTCTCCACAATCCTTCTCATCATCTACTCTTCTTGAGCATCTGATCATTTATCCTCTTAGCAATCTCTTAAAGCATTTCATGTATTATAAAATCTTGATTCCGTACATATATCATGTATTTATTAATTTATTGTAAAAAATGTGTTTTTTAAAGTTAAAAAAGAGGGTTTGGTGTGCTTTGTGTGTATAACTTAAGAAACAATGTAATAGTATCCCTCGCAATTGGTCATCCAAACAAAATACAGTATTTTCTTTAATAGTTTGACATTACAAAAATAACTTTTAAAAGTTCTTAGTCAAAGAGGTATTCTTTTTTAATTTCTCAAAACAGCAATGCACAATTTACACTTTAATTTCTAGGACATTTTATCAAGTAAATAAGTTCGACATTGAACATGTTTTAGCACAAAAATGGAAACCAATAAATAGATTATACAGGGTCGTAGTAACTAAAAAATGATTTTAGTTTTCCTCAATTTCTCACCTAAATTTTAGTGTGCTATAAAAGCAGTCCCCTGTGAAGTTGCTCTCGACACAATACCTTTTTTTTTGTGCATTTTAACGAATAAACAACAAGATAAATAATAATAATAAATAGGTTTATAAGCCCAGATCATGATTGTGGTCAAAAGAATAAGAAAAAAAACAAACATGTTTCAAGAATGCAGTAAAAGGATGACACAAATTAAAGCTAAACTGGATGAGACTGACTCCTGGATATTGATATTACGCACCATAGTTTCTAAGTCCTTAAATGCATCCTGTGGACGAAAAGTATTCCACCCGTCTTCTTTGACTTCAAACATGGGCCGATAGAAGAAGGGGTACATCAGGGAGACTGAGTCGAGGGTAGAAAGAGCCTGAGAGGAGGAAAAGATTGTTATATTTTTGTTGTTGTTTAGATGCAGTTTTGAAAAGACAGTACAAGAAGGTTTTAATCTTACCTCGATAGAGCTGGCAACGTTTAGACACTCCTCCATTCCAGGGATGTCCATCTGGATCACTCGCAGGTCTTTACACTTCACTATGATGCTTCCCACAGATCCCACAAATCTAAATAAAATAACATACAAGTCAGAACATGATTTGTTTATTTGAGATCATAAGGTTTTGTGTTCCTGTATATTAGGCTAAAACTCAACTTTAGCCAAAATTAAGGTGACCATTCGTTCTCTTTTGCCCGGATATGTTCTCTTTTTTGGTGGCCGTTTGGCCTGTCAGGGTAGGTTTGATAAAATCCCTCAAATAACCAGGGTTTGGAGTTTGTGCAGCTTGTAATTTATCTATGCATCACAGCCCGTAGTATTTACAGTTGATTCAATTAAAAATAATTTCCTTTCCATCTTAAGTTCTTCTCTAACAATCTTTCATTTGTCACTAACCTGAATAGCTCAATTGGTAAAGCATACTACTTTCAATTTTGAGTTCGCTGTTTCAAACCTGCGCTCGTGTTGCAGCTGCAGTACCAGCTTCTTTCTTTAGTAAGATATTTATTCTAGTCACACGACTCATGTACCTATGATTTTATTTTTAAGAAATATATGTGCATTTTCTTTTCTTTTTGTTGTTCAGGCAATATTTATATTTTTTCATTAGTCCTTGGAATATATTTTTTAGATGTAATGTTACTCTCGTTGTTTTCATTTTTGTTTCGCTATTATTTAAATACATCATTGACACTAGAGACACGTTATTCTGAAAAAGGTACTACCTTCTACCTTCTACTCAGTCATACTTTCGTTTGCAAAATACTTTGGCTAAGTAAATATATTATTTATAAAAACAGCACCTTTTCCTTGAAGTGACCTGGATAAGTGTCCTTTTAGGAATTCCGAATAACAGAGTTAGAAGTTCACAGACAACACTTGACCAGACCAGAAAAATTAAAATGTTGCGCCATCTCCCCTTCATGTACTATTTCCTACTTTTGGGGGATTCTGAATATTGTAACTCTACCTGAATAAATACAATGACGACAACCAACCATTAGACTAGGTCATGTGACGCCTGTGAAACGTTCAGCTCTAGAGAATATCCCTCCATGTTTGAAAAACATGACAGCAGCTAACGTGTGATGGTGTCACCTCTTCTCTATGGAGTCGATGTTGGAGTGCAGCAGCCACAGCTCCTCGCTGCTGTCCTGTCTGGAGGAGAGGATGAGGTGGTGTCCCGTCAAACACAACGTTCCCTCCACAGTTCCCAAGAACGGTCGGTGCAAGACCACACCATCCACCCGTGGAGTTTTTATCAGCTCTGCAAACTCCATTGTGGCCCCTGAACAGATCCAATGTCGCAGAAAAACGCCTCAAATACTGCTGACGTTGAACAGCTGGCTGTGGAAAACAGGAAGTAAAGCGGCTAATGTCTTGTAGCGACAGTGTCACTGTTATGACAACTGCTCAAATCATCGTTAAACTATTGCACAGCATTACTTCATATATTTTACATTATTTAGCGTAATTATTTGACAACGAAGTACCTGCTCGTCCCGTCTGTGCGGTGCCGAGATAACCGGGGTACGTCTACAAAAACACGTCGACTGGAAACACTGACGAAACGGAAGCAAACATTAAATTCCATTCTTTTAAAAAATGCATAAATGCAGTCTTCTGTTTACTTGTGTGTCGAATCCAAATTGTTTAACTACTCATTGACATATGATTGATTTTACAAAGGAACATTGAAACTCGCAAAAAGAATTCATGTAGTTGCAGTGTTTTTTTTTTGCATTTAAGACTAGTTTAATATGGAATTTATGCATTATTTTTTATTATTTTATTCTGTACTGCCACTACCAAAAAAAACCCTTTGTTGTTTTTACAACACTGGCAATAAAAGTTTCTGATTCTGAATGTTGATGGCATAATATTGACACTAGGTGGTGACATTTTCCACCATAACATTTTACTGCTATATAAGCTTTTAACTTGAGCAATTTTAATACATTTCAGCCAACACTTCATCAGAAACTGCTTCAGCTTGAGCATATATATAAATATATGAAAGAAATATAGGAATAATGAACGATGCACAAGTAAAACATTTGATATGTATCATTAAACATGAAAACATGCTTAAAATGTGCATACAAGTTCAGACATTTCAATCCAAATTTAATTTCAATCACAGGGTGTTCAATTTTTTTTTTTTAAATCACCAAAGGATCTAGGTTAGGTTAGGTAAGGTTAGGTAGAACTTTATTGATTACTGAAATTGTTTTTTTTCCAATTAGACACAGCAATACAGCAATTATTCATAAAAAATAAAAATAAGAACAAGAACAAATAGAAATAAAGAGAAAGCACAAGTAACAAAGCTAGATAAGATTAGAAAGCTGAAAAATTAATTCAGTAATTCATTAATTTTCTTTAAGGTGGTAAAGGCCTTTTCCAGTTTCATTGGGCGAGAAGCATGAGACACCCTGGACAGGGTGCCAGTCGGTCGCAGGACACACAAAGACACACAACCATTTTCACCCACACTCATTCCTATGTACAATTTAGTAAAGTTCCCAATCAACCTATGTATGTTTTTGTTCTGTGGGAGGAAACCGGAGTTCCCATAAAATTAAGTATATAAATGAGTTAAATTTGGCTGAATGTCTGTCTGGGTAAAATAACAAAGAACAAGTTTCAATTGAATTATACTTACCATGACCTTGCGCGACATATCCAGACAATTTAATTTAGAGGACATTCATTATTTTTTTCCACCAGAGTGGCGCTCAAATGCATCCAATTTAAGGGTTTCGGAAGTTTGGAATGACAGCTGGCTCCCACACTTATCACAGGATGACTCATCCATTCGGAAAAGAACAAGTCTCACCCATGAATCATTATAATCTCGTCCAAAATAGCAAATCAGTCACAGCTGATAACAATGATTAAATGTGGACGGCGTCTTTCACACTCTGGCTGCATCAAGCCCACATTTCATCCAAGAAATTACACACAAGTGTCCATTTGACTACCCTCCTATTTAATACCTGTTGACTAGCACACATTTTCTTTTTTATTAGATACACAAAATCACAAAAAGAAGGATGAAGTGGTCCTGGAAGATTTCACTTTTTCTTCTGTGCATGCAAGTCATTTGAGAAGTGACAGACTAGAAGACACAATAGTGAATTTAAATTAAATGTCTGGTTGGGGGTGAACAGGGTGAACCCACTTCGACACATTTGTATTCCGCTATCTTAATATTAACATTAGATATAAATAAATTGCTGCCAAAAGTTGCTTTCAGGAATTTAAATCCTTCTCTTTATCAAACTGAGGGATGGTAAGAAAACCCCTGGAGCATGTGAGATAAAGCACGTAGACACATAGAAGGAGTGAAAATTAAAAATCCACTCTGAAGAATATGTGCTCAATTTGTAGCAGCGTATCCAAAAGTCATCCACACGAGTGCCATCTCATTTATCTGTCTTCCTCCTGATGGATGGATCTCTTTGTCTTCTTATTCTCATTCACACACTCTTCATCTTCAGTTCAGTAGTTAGAATACTTTAATAATCATTAATTAATAAAACATATGACAGTATTTAAATAAAACACGATTTTTAAATGTTAGTAAATCATTTACAACCTGTTTAAATAACTAATACATCCATAAGTGAGGATGACACAACTTCCTGTTGTAGGGCAACAACCTAAATAACTAACCAAGTCTTTATTTTTGTTACCTATTATCACTAAAATCACAACATACACCAAGTGTAAAAGCTTCAGTGTTCATATTAACTTATAAAGCATTTAAAAAGAACAAAAAAAAACCCATCTTTATATATTTACTTTTATTTCTTGGGTTATTGTAATCAGAGAAAGATCAAATAGATTTCATTGTTAAGTGAAAGAGCGAAAGCTGATTATCAATCATACTTATTTGTTTATTGCTGTTTGTGTCTGTGCATAATCAAGTGTAATTGCATCAGTCAGAGAGCATTATAAACAAGAGAATGAAATTGAAGGCTCAGACACAGAGTGACAAGACAAAAGGTTTAGAGATATTCACCAACAAACATGTCATTTTCCCTTCAATGAGCATGAAAAGCAATCTCTTCTTAAACAATAACCAAAAACCAATTCAGTTAAAAAATACAGTAGCTCATTCTGTGGGGCTGTAACACAGACTTGTGTGGTGTGGTGTGGTCCGGGGGCCACTTATGCCCTCATGAAGTCAGAGTTAAACTATAAAAGCTTTCAATCAGTTTCCTTTTTTCTTTTTTTTTGGGGGGGTGAAAATAAATAAGATTTTTTAGGCTTGTTGACAAACAAATACTTGGTTCTGTTCTACAGTGTGAAGAAATATATGATATGTAGTTCAAGGATCTCTGGTCCACTGATCCATCTGTGCAAATGGACCCCACGGATTAGTTCATTTCAAACTTCTGTTCTCGAGAGAGAGGTTCACTCAAGCTGCTTCTTGGACTTTTTGTCTCCTGTTTTTTTTATTATTAATCTTACAGCTCAGTTGTGACTCCTCTGCAGTGGAGAAGACGGACGCGGACGTGCTGCAGTCGGCGTGAGCTGCTTGGGAGGCTGACAAGAGTCCAGCAGGAGCAGAACGGAGTCGCTGAAAAGAGGGACGCGGGGGCCAGCAGCGCCTTCGCGGTCAGTCCGGACTCGACTCTGAGAGGCGTCACATATGTCTTAACTTTAGAAGATCAAGTCAAGACAGTCAAGAGTAATGGAAGTCAGATGATGAACTATTTGACATATTTACAACAAGAAACAGCAGCAGCAAAAAAATCCCATGTTGTGTTTATAACACTGAGAAAAAAAGATTATTTTTCTTTTCTTTTTTTTCTTAGCATACCTTCACCAGTTACAAAAATATATAAGAAAAACAAAAATAACAAACACAGGGTATAATAGTATTGTGTTCATCCTGTGGTGAGGTATCCATTGTCCAACAACAGTTTTTCATAGATAGCTAATTTAGTTGTTGTTGTGGTTCATTAAATATTGGACCTGATGGGACCAGAGCTGCACAGCCTACATTTATCTGTGTATGTTTGTATTATTTACAAAGATTTTAATCTGTGGATTCATGGTTTATTATTTACATTGTTGGTTTAAACTTGCTCTATGCTACCAGTGCATCTCTAGTTCCCTGCCAAGAACTTACGATAACAGCATCACTGTGGAAGGAAAAACTGCCTTTAGGAGGCAGAAACCTTTAAAGGATCAGGCTCTAGGCAGGCAGTCTCCTTATAACTGATCAGGCCGATTGCAAATTAATATAATACACAGGTAAACAGACTCAAGTGGGGAGAAGATACAGAGGATAGAGAGGGGGGAGAGAATGTGAGGTGTGTGTGAGTGTGTGTGTGCAGATGTGTGTGAGTGTGCGTTTGCGTGTGTGTGTGAGTGTGTGTGTGTAATTAAGTCCCGCCCACTGAAAACTATTCTCACAATCATCACAACCATGCCCACCCTGCTGTGATTGCTCAAGCATCAAGGTGTGTCACTGTGCATCATCAATCCCGCAAGTATCCACCTCCAAGAGACTCACTGTATAAACAAAGCTGGGCAAGATTACAACTGACTGGAGTAGGAGTAAAAAATTATAAATTATAACTCAATATAGTAAAAAAGTATAAATAGTATAGTATAGTATAAATATAAACTATAGATCAGAAACAAAAGGGCAGATTTTTTGGATCTATTTTTGTATATTTGTATTTGTTTACATTTGTGTTGTCATTAAAAGGTCATTTTTCATTATCCCAGTTAATGTCAGCAACTTACAGAAGGTACAGGTACAGAAGTATCTACTGGCTCATTGAAAGGGGTGATCAAAGCCTTTTGTACCAACTAAGGGACAATGATAAATGGACAATATGCACTATAGGTGGAATAATGAATGACAATACATCTATTTATTGAAACAAGTTATCACGTTTACCAAAACCTGGGCAAAGTGCAGGCACATGCGACCATTTAACTGTATTTATGTGGCCCTCTTGAGGTGAATATCATTAAGAGACTCAATAATACGTTTTTACCTTTATTATTCATAGTTCAACTCTAAATATATCTATAGGTTTTTAATTCAGGACTGTTGTTATTGTAAGTACGGGTTGTTTGTAAAGTGCCTTTCTAGACCGGGGTCAAAAAGCGCTTTAAAAATGAAAAACAATACACAGTTTAAGCATATACTTTCAAAGGCCAAGACACATAAGACGGAGGATTCCCAGAAAGATAAGGAAAAGCCTACACAAGACGTGCAGAGAGACAGGAAGATAGTTCCAAAGCTTAGGAGCAACAGTCTGGAAGGGTTTCTCTCCTCTGGTCCAGAAGCGTGTTCAGGAACCATCAGTAGATTCTGGAACACAGACCTCAGAGCCCGAGCTGGGGTGTAAGGCTGGATCAGATCAGAGATGTAAGGAGGAGCCTGACCATGAATAGATCTGAAAGTAAGAACCAGAATTTTAAAATTGATCCTGAAAGAAAATGGCAGCCAGTGAAGAGTTTAAAGGATTAGGGAAATATGAGTTCTTCTACTAGAGCGGGTCAGAATTCTCGCTGCACAGTTTTGTATAAACTGCAGGCAAAACAACCCCTTCTTGTTTAGACACGAAAATAATCTGTAACAATAGTCTTAACGAGAAGACACAAATGCATGGATTACAAGCTCCAGATCGTGTTGTGACACCTAAATTAAGTGATTTTTCTCAGTTAAAGGAAACTGTTTCTGGTCAGTTTTCTGCAGTGTTTAATAAGAGACATGTCTTTATCAAATACAACACCCAGATTTCTCAGGCTCAGTTTGACAGACTGACCTAAGTCACCCACGTACTTACTCAACCATTAGAAATATAAAAAGTGCTTTTATATCAGATTGACCTTTTTTAAAATATTAAATACAATAGTGTAATTGTAGCATATTTAGCTTGATCATTGTTTTTGTTTTTTTTATCATTATATTTATGTTTTTTGCTCCATAATTTTTCTTGATGGCCCATTAAATTATCCACTGTATGAAACGTTGCCCCTGAGGAAATGTAATTTCCTACCTTTGATCGTTACCTACCAGGGTTGTGAGAAACAACCTTTATTTTTAAAAATGGATAAGAACATCAAGCAAATTATATTATTTTAGTATTTTAACATTATGATAACTTTCACGTGAATAGTAGATAAAAGACAGTCGTAACATGACTCTGTGGACAGGTTTTATTCTCAGATGTAAAAATTGAAACAAAGGATTTTTAAGCATTTTGTAACATAACAGTAAAGCACACTTTCAAGCTAGATTGTATGAATCTACTTTATAAACACGTAATTTAGCTGTACCTCAGCAGTGCTTCAGCACTGGACTGCTCCCCGCACCCTCTAACTGGAAATCAGCGAAGAAAAAAAGATTAAACTATGGGCACATTTTAGGCTCAATAAGGTCACAGTGGGGGCAAAAGTGCAATCACAGCGAGCCAGCGGCACCCTCACCATCTCCACTCGCCCGGGGGACTCCAACCCACCACTGGATCTGAATGCAGTTGAATTCCTCATTGTTTCTTAGCAACCAACGTACAGGCCTATAGATTCTCCGGCAGATCAATTGTGTGTAAGCCAGCCTGCTCTCTGACATCCAGCAAATGGTCGACGCCTCATTACTGCTTCATAGAAATAATTGCCCTCCACATGGATATCTTTCTCCATCTGACCCTCTACTCGCTGACAGCTAATGGCCATGGACATGTCATGACCCCAGTGTGAAGACTGGACCACACTGTATATAAACACTTCCTGGTTCTGCTGTCTTCCCTCTATCCAGCCCACAGAGCATACATTTGATGAAAACTGTGATGAACTGAAAATACAGCAGCGAAGGTTGTAGAAGATAAGTTCAGTCATGAGAATGCATTTGATGGTCCGCCTGGTCTCAGACCAAACATGGTCAGAGAAATCCTGAGGTTGCTTTTAAAGATCCTACTATAGATAGATGGATGGATGGATGGATGGATGGATGGATGGATGGATGGATGGATGGATGGATGGATGGATGGATGGATGGATGGATGGATGGATGGATGGACTTAATTAATCCCTCTGGAGATCTCCTTCTATTCATTCTTATTCAGATATTTCAACAATCTCCTTCAAAAAGGGACTTGAACTTGAACAGCCATGGTCTCGAAGTCAGTCTAGTACTATGATGGTTCTTTCTCACTTTCCCCCATTTTCGCATAAAGAAAAAAACGAAATCTTCTCTCCTTCATTTCGAAACATGACAACAATCACACACAGGAAAATAAATATATTTGATCATATTTTCCAAATCTTATTAGTATTAATACTTTCAATACCTCCAAGGTGTTTCGAAGTTACATTTAAACTGTATTCTGATTTGGTTCTTATACATGCTAATAGGACTGTATGGATATGTGGAAGTCAGTTTAGTCTTGTAAAGCAACCTTTTTTTTTTGCAATGCTCAAACCAAACAAGTATATAATATACATCTCATCATAGAGCTGACTCAACAGAAGCCCGGACTGGTTTGTGTTTAACAAATGGTCCCATATAGAGTTTGAATATGAAGATAAAATAGTCAAGAGTCACATACTGATACCTTTGAAATCACAATCAAAACAACATAGGCCTGGCCTGGTGCTGTAAAGAATGGCAACATTTTAATTGTCATTAAATGATGATTTGACAACATTTGTAAACACATATTGCACAAGTATTATTGAAGTAAAATCCTTGCTCACACAATCATGCAGAGAGAAAGAGAGGGAGATAAATGAGGTTCAAAAGAAACACTAGATGGCAACCACGTTGAGGGGAGGAGAAATTAATGTATGCGCGTGTGTGTGCGCGAGAGAGGGGGAGGTGGCCTGGGACAGGACTGTCTGCTCAGAGTCGAGAGGAGCAGCAGCGGCGGGACTCCCATGAAGATGACGCGCAGGTGAACGCTCCTGCCGGACTTCCCCTGGATCCAGAATCTTTCCAATTCGTGGACCAGACTCCTGTTTTCACGCGTGACCGCAGCTGGAGATGCGGTGCGCTCGCGGTGCCAGAGGCGCGCGGTCCGGGCTCAGGGGCCGCGGCGGCGCGCCGACCCCCCGCTGCTAGATGGCTCCCACATCTGGATCTGGAAACAGGTGTCAGGGAAGTGTCGTCACCGAGCCCGGAAGCCGGAGGAGGAGGTGGGAACATCAGAGGGGAAGATGGCAGCCAAATCTGATGGTCGCGGGGTCGTCACCGGTTTCGCCCAGTTACACAACCTGGACGAGGTGGTGGGCGCCGGGGAGGACGACCCCAGGAGCGGCAGCTCCTTCCACATCTGCCACTGCTGCAACACCTCGTCGTGCTACTGGGGCTGCCGGAGTGCCTGCCTGCATTACCTCCGGGGGAAGGGGCGAGGGGTGGCCAAGCCCCCGCAGGAGCAGCGCCTCTGGCTGGACTGCCTGTGGATCGTGCTGGCGCTGGGGGTCTTCTTCTGGGACGTGGGCACGGACCTGCTGCTGGCCGTCGACTATTACCACGAGCAGCGATTCCTGTGGTCAGGTCTGACCCTGTTCTTCGTGCTGGTGCCCTCGGTGCTGGTCCAGATCCTCAGCTTCAGGTGGTTCGTGCAGGATTACACGGGTGGGGGTCTGGGCTCCGTGGAGGGGCTCAGCAGAAGGAGGACCGCCAGCCTGCAGCGGGAACAATGTTGCCGGACGTCCGTCTGGGTCTGGCAAGTCGGGGTCCACATCTTCCAGATGGGACAAGTGTGGAGGTAAGTTTTTTTTTTCCAGAAGCATTTGAACGCACCACAGCCTGACACGCACCACAGCCTGACCTGGTCTCAACACCTGTGTACTTTTGATGCATTCGATCACTGCTTTTCATCACAGTGCGTCATTGCGCGCGTGCGTGGAGGTATTTGTTCAGAGGGGGGGGAAGCAGGCGTGCGTGTCTGGGAAGTGTGCGTCGCGTCTGCGTCTCACACTCTCTCCTCATCTCACCCTCCTTCCATCACTCTTAACTCCGCATCCAGGGGCCAGCATCTGTTTTTCACAGCCCGCCAAACGACCCCCACCCCCCTCCACAGACATGATGTCATCCACTCTCCTGCGACGCGGCACCCCCTGTACCCCCCCCCCCCCCACAATCTGCGTCCACGCAGGCGCGTGTGCGTGGACTTGGTGTTGTGTCTGTGCGTAATGGTGCTGCTGTAGTAACACAGGAGTGTTTTGTTCTCGGGTTTTTTTTTTTGGTGCAGACAGACGCAGTGGGCGGAAGAGAGCGGACACTGAGTCAAGATTTGAAGGGGACTGCAATACACACACACGCACGCACACACACGCACACTCAAACGTGCGTATTGGAATAATAGCATGCGTGGTTCTCAGCAGTGATTCTGTTCTCCATCCATGGCGACTGACATATTGATGAGCTGCAGTTGCAACTGTGTTTACTCTGCTGTGGTTCAATGGATCGATTGCTCATGTCTGTGCTGGGAAAAACAAAAAGAGAGAGAGCTGGTGGAACCTGGAGTCACATGACTTGGACTCAGCATACAAATGTGATGACTGCACAGTTTATTGTCAATTCGTCATAATCCCAGCACAGGCAGCAGCTTGAAAGGCGATAGGTGTGTATCCGCATAACAGCTGTTCATAAAAATCACTTCATGAATATTTCAACAAAAAACATTAAAGTGATAGTTCACCCAAAATTCAAGCTTCACTCATTTTCTACTCACCCTCATGTTTATTAAGGGTTAGGATTATTTTCAGAGTAATATGTTCCTTTCTAGAGTTATAGACACAAATGTTTGTTTATTTTAATGTAGTGACTGGAGCTTGTCTTCATTCTCATCTTGCACTGAAGCAGATCATTGGATGATAAGACTAAAAGTGTCCATTTCAATGTGGAGATCAAACTGTGACATTACTGTCCAAAGTGTACATCATTGGCCATATCAAGGACTCCAACTCTGGTGTAGATAAATGTTTCTAACAGCTAACCAAGAGCCTGTTAATAATCATTTCCATTTTTCTTTTACTATTTTAATTCTACAGCTGATTTTGGTTTGTTTTCGGACACAATTCTCAATTCGTTATTTTTATTTATTTTATTCGTTCCTGCCTTTTACACCAAACTATGTTTTGTTTACCCACAAAGTTCCCTCTTTTCCCTATAATTAACTTTTTGTGACAATGTATCATCAACATAGACAAATTAAATTAAATTAAATTAAAACAATCAATCAAACTAAAAAGATACTTATTACTTCATGTAATAATGTACATATTTTGAGAAGGTTAAAATAAAATTCATTTACGGATTGATTCTTATCTACAACTCATTTACAGCATTTGTTTTGATATTTTTTTTATTATTTTGTTGACTAAATTGAGGCTTTTTCTTCGTTCATTTCTTCTGCCTGAACACTCCCAGTACTCAATGTGAACCTTAGTAAATAAAATAACCCGGCCCTGAGCTGGACACTAGAAACTGAGCCTTCTGTACACGGTTATATAAGACAGAGATAAAGTAGATTGCAAATAAGAAATCAACTGATATTTAAACACCACAGAAAGTGAAGTTGTTTCAATTATCATTAAAATATAAATCTTTGTTAGGATCGCAAACAAGATCACATGCTGTGTTTGACAAAAGCAAAGCCTAAGTCACGACACCTGCAGTTACAATGTTCTGACACTAAGGGGAGCCAGAAAGAATATTTTAAATAGTTTCTCAGAATTCTGAATGCATGTAAGACCATTAGAACCACAACTATTAGATGTAAAACATCATAACTATAAAGCTAAATTAAATAAATAAACTAGTTTCTTCTTTTTGCAGAGAGGTCTTTTGAACTCAAAAATGCATCCTGTGATCCATATTGTGAGATATAATAAAGTCACATTTTCTCTTCTTCTCTCAAGCATGGTCATGATCTATTGGTCAAGTGCTGGTGCATAAATATTTCCATCTTAGAAAGTTAAAAGGATTTAGAGTGAAAGAAGTTGATCATGAGCTCTTGAGTAACATTTTGATGTTTCTACTATCTTCGATAAACGTCGAACTGCAACCGAACAGCACGGGTGAGGAAGAAAGAGAAGATAAAAGACAGACTTCTTTAGATGAGTGTGAATAGTAGCACACAACTTGAACTCTCAGCAGGAATATTGTAAATACTGTCGAGCCGTAGCTAATTTAATGTGACCTCAAGTGTCGTGGGATTAATATGAGCGACGAACAAATGAAGCGGGAAGACTGTGTTTTGTTTTTTACGTACATGTGATGTCAGATACGCACTGCTGTCTTGCTTCTGCTAATTCCTGACAGAACAGAGAGAATTCTTGTCATCTCTGTAATCTCCTCACCGTCTCCCCCGCCGACTCCCCACCGCTTCTCCATGTCATCCACGTGAATCATTGATGCTGCTGTCTTCTTCATCGTAGACAGTCTGCTTACACACACACACACACACACACACACACACACACACACACACACACACACACACACACACACACACACACACACACACACACACACACACACACACACACACACACACACACACACACACACACACACACACGCTGGTGATACGACGGACAGCTTAATCAGTGTAAAGTGAAATTAGCAGCTGACTGATGACAAAGTGCATCCATCTTTGCTCCTCTCATTAGATTCTAAGTCCATTTTGGGATTCATTCAGTGCACGGAAAAGCTGTCTTAACATATGTCATCCTCACACACGGCAGGATTTCTCAGGCGGCTGCAGAAGATTTATATTTTAAAAGAAATCCTGGGTATAAGAAGAATTCAGGAGAAGGATGCAGCCAACCATGTTGTCTTGGGAGGAAGACACTTCCAAACCTAAGCAGATTGTAGAAAGCCGCACATTTCTTTATGTCATTCGAATACCAGAATGTTTTTAAAAAAAACATGTCGTAAAAGAGAAATGCATCATGAAGAAAAATAATCTCAAAATAAAGAAAGGAAAGGAAAGACTTCTTGCTGGATCATCAATGTATCATTAACCAAGATTCAAGTGTTCTTGTTTTACATCAGAAGCTTCATTTGAATTCAGATCAGAGATGTGTATCGTGAACGTGCTGATGAATTAATTCCAAGTAAATGACTCAAGTTAACAATAACTGTAAGATATGATCAGATGGATCACAGCATTATTAACACCTCACATCTGATGCTGGGATTATACTTTAATCCAGAACAAGCCTGTTTCAACAGAACACAGATAACCAGCATCTGTTTTATGGGCCGCGAGATTTGGTACAGACAAAGATGACTAAATTCTTTATTTGGTTGAATTTGTAGCTTTTTTTTTCATGTAAACCAAACAGTGAGCTAGGATGTGTGTGCAACCTTGAACGTGGCCCACTCAATTTTTCAATTGTAGTTGTTTTGTATATGAAAATGTGTCCTTTTGATTGT
Organism: Callionymus lyra; assembly: GCF_982586985.1. Taxonomy (NCBI): domain Eukaryota; kingdom Metazoa; phylum Chordata; class Actinopteri; order Syngnathiformes; family Callionymidae; genus Callionymus; species Callionymus lyra. Next base: position 4,847,371 of record NC_141834.1, read on the forward strand.
GTACTGATTTAAAAAGGTATATTTAAATAGAATGTGTAACCTGGATGAAAGCAGTGAATGGTTGTCCTATTTTGTATGCCCTGCGACTGGTGTCCTGTCCAGGATGTCCCCCCCTTGCTCCAAGAAACTAGGATAGGCTTCAGCCCCCCCCAGGGACCCCCATAATTGAAAAGGTGCATTAAATGAAAATAAATAAAAATGAATGGATGGATGGATTGATTAAAGCAGCCATTTTTTTTGTGTGGACTCTACTTTAAAGATGGAAGGACCTCTGCCATTTGTAAGAGACTCAACTTCAAATAATGAGAAACCGGGTAAAAAGAACCCAAGACACATTTGAAGGGAAAGTTCTTCTGCTTGGTCTCACTAAAGCCCCTACAAGACTACCTTGTGGTAGAACATAGATACAACTATTTACATTACAAGTAACATCAACTTTATCTCAATAACATTAAAGATATGAATTTTTAATTTACAAGATGTTTCTTGAGTATCTTTGTGTATTGAAACGTGATGATTTTACAAATACATATCAGTTGCATTATCTGAAGCAGGGGAGTCCAAACTATGGTCAGCAGCAGATCATCATCAATTTTTAATTGTCCTGTATCAATATCTAATAATATAATTGACTATGGCCCATTTGGAATATGTGTTTCTATAGTGCCAGTGAAGTGGTGTATACAACTTTTAACCAACATTTTCTTTATTTGTTTTATTTGCAATTATTTTTAATCATTTGTCAAATAATTGATCAAATGCTAAGGCCCCACCTCTTGGGTTCTTGGCGAATGCGGTAGCGACCGAAAATGACAAGGTTCTGTTGTACACCTACACAGAAATCATGTGACATCGTTTGCATCTAAACCAACCAATAGTCCTAACCTGCCAGCTGTCCTTCTGACTAAAGTGGAGCGTCACTGCTCCCAATGAGCACAACATTACAGGTGAGATCAAAATATACTCGGTTTTCAGTGTTTTAACTATAATTTTTACTTTTTACTCAATACATTCAATCTTTATTGCAACATCACATTCTAGCAAGTTTAGAAGGTGTCATATCATCAAATGTATTCAAGACACAATAGTTGTTATGATAGGTCTATCAGCAACATAATTATCAAGGAGTGTTGACTCCTGCTGGGTCTGTTCTCCTCACCAGTCTCTTTACGATCCGTGAATAGCTGTAAAAATGGATTTCCTCAAGCACATGAATAGCATTCTTCAGGGGAACTCTTATTTCGAGTGTTAATAAGGTGTGCATCAGAGTTCGCTGTGTGTTATTTACAGGCGGTGCATTAAATTGCCGCTCAAATCCGCTTCAGTCATTTTCTCATTAGCTCTGATAACAGGGAACAGACTTTGAAGGCAAGAAACCCCCAATTATGTGACAGAGCAGCGTTTCCGAATGCAAAAGAAAAGCCAGCTTGCTTTGGGAACGCCTGGCAGCAGGGGGTGAAAACGGCAAAGGAGATAAATGACACAGAAACATGTGGCTCAGTGAGTCAAGACGGGAAGAAAGAGCAGGGAAGGAGAGGAGGGGGGGTCTGAGGGAAGGGGAAATATTAATTTACCATTTTAGTTCAGTGTCATCAAGAAGGGAGTTCAAGTCGGGTGACTGAATCCAGAAAGAGAAGCCGGAGCGTGTTCGGTTCAAACAGTGGAACAGAGCGAGTCATGAAAAAAGCCTAATAAATGAGCAGTTAACGTGACGGCGGCCTGCTGTGACTACAGAGAGCTTTTAAGATAACACAAGTGTGAATAGAACACAGAGGGAGAGACGATTAAACTTGATGTGACTGTCCGACACAGTGGAGCGCGTTCGCTTGTGTTACGCTCGCATTTTCCTGACAGCGGTCGAGAGTGTCGGAGATTGAGGGTGAAAGCCACTTTTGTCGCTTTCCTGAAGAGCTGTTGAAAAATGCTGGAATCAAGCTGGATTATTCCTTTGTTAAATAATGTGTCCATGAGCAAACCTTGCTTGTCCACTTGCTTATATATGATGACATTGGAATGTTGTCTTACAGGTTTACATACAAGGTGGGGTTGGTGTCCAATAGGTTCTCCAAGGTGCCAGAAATGATAACTATCTTTGCATGGATACACCAACACCAAGAAGACTGAAACTAAAACACAGAAGTAGTCTCCACTAGAAGACCATGGATGGATGGATGGATGGATGGATGGATGGATGGATGGATGGATGGATGGATGGATGGATGGATGGATGGATGGATGGATGATGGATGGATGGATGGATGGATGGATGGATGGATGGATGGATGGATGGATGGATGGATGGATGGATGGATGGATGGATGGATGGATGGATGGATGGATGGATAAATGGATGGTTTGATGGATGGATGGATGGTTTGATGCATGGATGGATGGATGGTTTGATGGATGGATGGTTTGATGGATGGATGGATGGATGGAGGGATGGTTTGATAGATGATGGATGGCTGGATGGATGGATGGATAAATGGATGGATTAATGGATGGTTCGATGATGGATGGAAGGATGGATGGAAGGATGGGTGGTTTGATGGATGGATAAATGGATGGATGGATGGATGGATGGATGGGTGGATGGATGGATGGATGGATGGATGGATGGATGGATGGTTTGATGGATGGATAAATGGATGGATGGAGGGATGGTTCGATAGATGTTGGATGGATGTATGGAGGATGGATGGATGGATGGATGGATGGATGGATGGATGGATGGATGGATGGATGGATGGATGGATGGATGGATGGATGGATGGATGGATGGATGGATGGATGGATGGATGGATGGATGGATGGATGGATGGATGGATGGATGGATGGATGGATGGATGGATGGATGGATGGATGGATGGATGGATGGATGGATGGATGGATGGATGGACGGACGGATGGACGGATGGACGGACTCTAGAGATCTGCTTCGGGAAATCGGGTTTCCAGTACACAGCAGACGATAGTTTAATTAAAACCAACAAAGTGCAATTAACAGAACAAAGTGCAAATAATATATATATAATTATATCCACTTAGATCAAATATAAAGAGTATATAAAGAATAAAGTTACTTCACATTGAAACAAATGCAACAGAGTAGCCGATCTCTTTACAGCAGTTAGCTGCTCAATGGGGACAAAAAGAAGCCACTTGGTAGTAATGTGAATGTGCAGGGAGCTAATGACCTGCGAAAATATTCAGTGACCAATTTTTGGAGCATCACTAATCCTTGGACCCATTCAGTACAAGGCAGGAGTGAAGACTGGATCATCAAACTATTAAACTAGATCATTGATACAAGGAACCAACATTATTTTTCTCCTCAAACCGCAGTCATACTCAAAGTAACAGCTGCTCCTCCACAAGGAGAGAAACCAGTTGAGGATAGAGTCTCTGAAAATGCATTTGTATCCTTGTGTCGACCAATGCTTTGGACCTGGTTGGCATTTTTAGAAGAGTCTGAATCACAACACAGATACAGGTAAACATTAAGTAGATCTATATTACGTGATGATGACGAAGAATGCCGCTGCCATATTTTTAATGCCAGTGCCAACCCATTGTAATGTTTACTTGTCTGTAAACCTTACAGCCAATCACCAGGAGCATTCTCAAGTCTTGATCATGTGATCAACCTCTTGGTATCCAAACTTGGCACCAAAAGACAAAGCATGTCTTGATAGTTACTACTGCGCTACCGAAGCATTTCAGTCGGTGCATTCAAAGAATCAATACACAGTGGATAACTGATGGAATTTGAGGGACGGCATACATTTCAGCCACAATCTTTTGAGCAGTTCACCTCTTTCTCGCTCACCGGACAAGAGTTTCTCTACCACTCTAGTCAAAGGAGATCCTATTCGAGGTGTTCCATGCAGTAAGTGGCTTCTCCTCACGAAAGGTTGGCGGGGAAGAAGCGCTGAACTGAGTACATGTGTAATGTCACGCAGAAGGTTCCTGAGATACGGTCATATACTAAACTGAAATATCTGCCACACGATATAAGACAGAAGTGTTTTAATACCTGTGCGTTCGGATGTTAAGACCAGCTGTCATGATAATATGTACATGTTGCAGGTTTGGCAAAGATGAGTCTAGTGCTCGCATGTTTGGACGTAAACAAGTTCTGCTAGCATAGTACACAGAGAGATGCATATTAAAACACACGCTGAATGCTAATAGTGGGGGCAGCTGGAGCAGTGCATGCACATTTACATTCTGAGCACCTACACTCTGTGTGTGTGTATTTGCATTTGCGCGTACCTGAGGGCAGCAAAGAGTAGGTCTGCTTGATTTACATCCTGACACGCAGCCTCACACCGCTCAAACCTCAGCAGAATGATAGTCTTAGACGTGGAGTGCCTTCAGGCGGAGCAAATCAGACAGAGTTGGTGAAGCAAATGGACAATTATTTCTTTCCTTGTGAACTTTTTCATCTCCCAAAAAGGGAGGTTTAATTTTGTAATGCTGCAAATGATTACATGCTCCTGTCTTTATATCAGGAAGTGCTCCCAAGAAATGGACTGTGAATAATGTGTTTTTGGTGTTCAAGGATGACAGTTCTTGGTTTTTTGTTTGTTTGTGCAGCTGATGGTGCAGTTTGGTTTCATTTGTTAGTGCTAATTGCTGATTTACTTATCTTATTGAGTGACCCGGTTCAAATGGTGGGTTTACACGTAACAATCTGGATTTGTGTGTTTGGCTTCATCACCCAACCTGTACTGAATTAGGCTGATTTATTTTCCAAACAGTTTTTCCACTTGTCAGTGTTTTTCTAAACAGCTTTGCCTCATTAGTGTTAGGATTTTGTCTTCAAACAAAGACACCAGACAAGATCAGCATGCTTAGGGACAGACACCAAATGAAGGTTACAACTTCTTACAAGATCTTTGCCCTTTAAAATACGTTGGCAAAGATACAAACATCCAAACTCAAATGTGGGGCTAGCAAAGAATTACAATATTTTAATTGTCCATTAAATGAAAGAGATAACAAAAAGCGATACAAAAAAGGATGATACTCTGGATGATAAAATAGAAATATAGAGGACAGACTTAAAAAAGATGTCGATGTTACGTCTCGCACATCTCTAGATATCTGGCTCACGGTTCCTTGGAGACCGATCTTGCGAGTGTGCGTTCATTTTAATTTTGTATATCTGTGGTGGTCAATATTCATCAATCTGAAAGTATCGAACGACCTGTCACGTAGCAGGGGACCAATGCTGATTCTGATTCAATCCTATGTCCATTGAAGGGTTGTTTTTTCCGGAAAAAAACAGGACAAACAATTTCTACTGCTTACTGGGATGTCTTACTTATCTTACATCAGTTTAAAAAGGAGCTAAAGTGATGTCCCCCCACTGAAGAAAAAGGTAGAGAAGAAGAATAAAAGGATCAACATCCAACAAGTGAATCAATGTTGCAAATGTTAACTGAGACACTGGAGATAATTGGACTAGAGAATATAGTATGATCGGATTAGTTGTGCAGCACTACACAAATAAAGAGTGAAAATATGTTCAGAAGAACTTGTCCTCTTGTTTCTGAAGACGTCGAGTTAAAGACTTGGACGAGCTCTGAGACATCTATACACCTTTAAACAATAAACATCAATAATTACTTACACATGTGCTTATTCAGTCATATTCAAGTATCATTATTATAAGTATAAAGTTCATTCAAATATGAGAATGATACAAATTTGACAATATATCGACCAAAATTAATGAAAAAAAAAAGAAAAATTAAAAGATCCATATCCCTTTCATTCCATGATACTTCTTTCCCGGTGAAATAATGCTTATTAAAAAGTCAATAAATATCACTGACGAACAAGAACCTGTCCAGGATATCAATATCAATGCCAAAAATTCAGCCGAATATTATTCTCTTTTTGTGTATCAATCACTTCCATTCTACCTCAGTCTATTATTTTCACGCTCAAAACCAAATTTTTGTTTGTGCATCCAGAAATGCTTCGTCATGTTGATGTTTTCTTTTTTATGTACGTCTGCGGAATCTTCCTCCCGGAGAAAATCATTACCTGGCTCCGAGGAGAACTCTCTGCCAGTTCTTCCTCACACATAGTCGCAGGACTAATAGTTACAATTCATCCTCCGTCCGACGAATAAGTCCAAGCTTGGCTCCCAAATGTACCATTTAGGATCATCGCATATTCTCTGTGTACGTCTATTATTGTTCCTCGCTGGCTGATGGTCGCTCATTACCATCTGTGCTCTCTAACAGATGCTTTCATTTTACTCCACTGATTCTCTCGCTGAACACCAAAGATGTATCTTTGCAGCTCCGTCCCTGGTCTCTAGTTTAAATAATCATGGCACCTCGCTGCCTGCATTCTTTATGTCTCATGCTGCCTTCACATAAAGCTGCACTTGACCTCCATTTCTGTCAAGGAAACTAGAGCAACTAGGACACACCGCTGCTGAACCACCCATCGTCTGCTCCCCACAGAGCCCGTTTTCACATTACCAAGCTCACTCTAGGCTCTCTGTCTCAGAAAATATGTCTCATATCTGGAGGACACCAACACTGTGAAGTCATCAGTCAACCAAAGGTGACAGCGTCACTACAGAAGGAGACTTTGCATGACCTTCAACTTGAATTGATCTGGTGCAACAAACCGTTTTAAAAGCTAAAATGAATGTAATTCAATGTAAACCTCTTGATGTTCCGTGAGACCCTTTTGTGTTTTTGCTGTAAAAATATGTTTTCCTCCACCAATGTAAAAATTAACATAAAAATGTGGCCTATAGTCTCTTATTGACAATAATAAGTCAAGACATTTGATGACATTTATAGTTGAACAAAGGACGGCAACCCAATACATGTACCCTGATACAGCCATTAATGCAGCACCAAGTAAGATTGAACATATTTGTTGCTGGCTTCACCCAGTGTTATAACCTGTAATTGCAATTTAGCAAATTTGCACTTGTTTGCAAAGCAGCTTTTTTTTGGGTCGTTTTCCCTTTTTAACCATTAGAAAACTCCCAAAAGCCCTCTCAACACTTGAGACTTTTCTATAGTTTGTGTTCAAGTATTGTCCTTGTGATGCAAGGTGGTCTCATGGGTGATTTATTTACTTCATATTACAGATAAGTCTTCTCAAAACAAACTACACAAAAAGGTATTGTCGTAGACAAGCGTCTCCCCTTGTTTGTGGCAACAGAATAAAAACTTAAAAAAATGTGACCTGAGAAATAACAAAGATGACATTTGTTGCCGCTTCAGTTTGAAATCTCTCTACAAAGGTTGAAAGGGGCACCTATTCTCCTTGATCTGCAGAGTAATTTGGGCTTTCTTTGAAGGGAAAAATGGCTGTGATTTCCTTTTCCATTTTGTTTTCAAAGACAGACGAGCAACCGTGGAAGAGCTGTTGCGGTGCCAGAGAGGCAGGGTGTCGACCCTTGAGCTAGAGATTTCTTTGTAGCATATTTGGAGACATTATCTTAATACTGCAGCACAGAAGGATAATAATGAGGACATCCCTGAATGTTTTGGCTGAAGAATACTTTGAATTATTCATTGTTCATTACCTGTTAGTTACTATCGGGTGCATTGTTTCCGACTTTAAGAGTCGCTGGATGTCGGTGAATGTGAGAAAAGTCGTCTCTGTGTTCATTCGATGCATCTTAATGATTTCACAGCTTCACAGAGAAGATACAGAAACCACTCATTTGACTATCACTAATTCTGGTTTCTTTCTAGGATGACATTTTATTGGTGTAAAGCAGTTTTTTTTTTGTTTTTGTATAGTCTTTGCTGATGTTATTTTACTTATTTTTCTGTTTACTATCAAAAAAGTCTGAAATCTTTTTAATTATTTGAGATACGACTTTTTTGGTCTATCTTATAATAGTAAACTATATTATATATATTTAATTTTTATTTAAGTGAATTAAAATTGTATTTTAATATTTTTTTTAGCAATACAATTGTCCTGAAACTTCAACTGGATATCAGAAAGACTGAAAACAGAGAGATGTATTCAACAATCAAATTGAACAAGTACAATATAAAACACAACAACAACAAGAACATCAACAATAACAACAACAGACAGATAACTAAAGGCTTCACCTGAACCTGAGGAAAAAAAAAAAAGCAAGAAAAAAGTTAATAAATTCAAATCAGAATTACAGAATAAAAACACAAGTGTGCATTAGTCCAGTGTTAGCAGGATATATGTTGATCTGACACATCGGACTCAAACCAATAATCTTCTGTAGCCAGCAGGTCCCTGGTGTTATCTTTAACTGTAAACAGAGACACAGAAGCCAGTTAATGTACACAAAACAGAGAACATAAGAGCAATTATATTAAAAAAACCAAATCACAATTAAAATATCTCTTGGAAAGTAAACCTTTATGTCGCTTTGATCTCGAGGAATCTCGTAGAAACCAGTTAATGCCTTAGTAGTAAGTGATTTCTCAGAATGTATCCAAAAAACAACTATCCCGTCTTGGACTTCATCTCCGTGCCTGCAGGCGAATCACAGCGCCAGGTCTCCAATGTTGCTGTCAGTGTAAGAGGATTAGTAATGCAGACAAATACAGAAGATAATTATTCTTTAACAATTTTTTTTCAGAAAAAATAAAGCCATGTGGAACTTCCAGCCTCCGTGTCTGATGGGATTATTCCACGACGACGAAAGAAAATAGGATGACTTTCATTGCTCCATGTAGAGACATCCTTGAAAGTACAAAGAATATTAGTTTGTAGTCATTGAGGATCATTTGTTAAGTTTGTACTCATTTTTAGAGTAAAACTCTGGTTGGTGCTTTTTAGAGTGTACTCAGAAGGTTACAATGGTGATGCTGAATTGTTGCACAAGAGACATTTTTCATCCAAAGATTTATGTTTTAATACTTCAAATGTCACTTTTTCTCATTTCTATGCATTCATGTCAGGTTAACAACCGACTTCCATACATATCCTCCTTGGCAGAGGTAATAATGAAATACAAATTTGTTGTTTCTGAATTTGAACTCAATGAAATTGTGACAACAATTCAGGTGCCAAATGAAATGAATTCAAAGGCAAATGGTGCCTCTTGATCAACTAATAGATCCAGGTGAATTACGTCATGTAATCTAACACAAATCTTAATCCAATCATTTTCTTGCCTTTCTTGTATTTCAAGTCTACTTTAGAACAACTCTTCCATGTTTATAACTTTTTAGTCATTGATGGAGAACAGGGAAAAGCTTCTGCAATCTCCTCCTTCATATCCTTTATTTCTGAACTTTGTTTACACATTACTTACTTACTTACATTTGTTCTTTATATTATTGATTTTTATCGTATCATTTGCTCCACTGTTTGGCTCATCAACTTTTATCAGAGACGCCCCTCATTTTCTCAGAATCTTAGTCCTGCGGAAGAAGCAACGTTCCGTTACTGCAGTCAGCCTTTTATTCTCTCGGAAATGTTTCCTACTGCAATAAGAGTTAGCAATTGTTTAAATTTAAACTACTACTTTCCTATTTCCATTGCGTGTATTGATTCCAGTTCTTTAAGATTTTCCCTTGATGATTCTTTATGGATTGTATCAAATCATTTCAGTCTGAATAATACAAAAAAAACCTTGCTATTTTCTTTGAAAAATTCAACAATTATCTTTGCAGAACTGTTAAAAAAAAGGTATCAAATAATCTGTAGTTGTAGTAGTTTAAGTTCATGTGGTTTTGTCTAAAGTTAAATGTTTGTTTGGACTAGTACAAATATTATCAATACACACAAGTTTTATTATAATTATAATTAGAAAAACATAACAATAACACACAACACAAATCACATTTGATTGGTCAATATAAATGTCTTATTGATTCCAACTGCATTTTAGTGACAACATCATTGTAAATGTCTTATCAATTTTGAATGGGATCCATTTCTCTTAGCCCTTCAAAGTAACAGTTGAATGTTTTTCACTCTAAACTAATTATTTCGACAACACAGCTGAGATTTGTTGTGTTTATGCAAACATTCTCCGAGGAAGATGGACAGAAGAAACCTAGAAAAAAGAGCAGCGTCCAATCTGGGAAACATTTATGCGTCTAAATAGAAATGAGCTCTGACAGCCACTGTGGTAAATCTAATAACAAACCAATAAAAATAATAACAGATCATTTTTATTCTTAATTGTCACTTGTGCCAGTTGACCTCGCATCCTTGAGGGATTACCGGATGGTTTCCTGCTTTTACTCTTCCATCTGGAAAGATCTCTTGCTCCCCTCCTCCACGTCGGGAATAAAAAGACAAGGGAATGCAAGGAAACATGAAGCTCTGTCACGCACCGTGGGCTGACAGCACGCATCACATCACGGCTTGTACAAGTGTTTGTACCAGGAGGATTTCATGCTTCCAGCTTTTAAGGTATCGTCGGATCAGGTCTTTAACCCCAAAGATCTTTTGACATTTGCTGAAACAGACCTGGGCGGAGTAAGAGTAAACATTCTGGGGCTTTACTGAATTAACCAAGTTTGATGGACTCTGCAATCCTATGTCTTTGATAAATTACTAATCAGTTCTAGTCCAAAAAAAACTGAAGTATGTTAATCTTCATTCTGTTCTCCAGAAATGTGATTCTGACAGCAGAATAACAAACAACACGAATCATAAGATGAAAACAACAGAAAATAAATGAAAATAAAATATTCATCATCATCCGAGCTACACCCGGAAAAGTTTGGCTGTCTGTATGTATAATTGAAAAACAATGATGATGATGATGATGAGAACAACAACAATACAAATGAAAAACAACAACAGCTTAAACAAAAATAATTAAACAACAATAATGATGATAAAAACAACCCCTAATGTAAACAAAAAAAATGATAACAACAACTGCAGGAACAACAATATTAACCCTTGTGTTATGTCTGGGACACAGAGAAAACACAAGGGATACCACAAACACATTTTCCCCCGGACGTTTGGGTCACATTGACCCTGAGATAAGGCAAGGTATAACAATTAAGCAATAATAATGATTATGAAAACAGTGATGATGAAATAACAATATAATGATGTTAATGTGAACAACAACAACAGTATTAATGACAAAAAAACAACCTGCTGCAATAATAATGAAACAACAATAATACCCTGCAACAGACTGGCATCCTGTCCAGGGGGTCTCTCGTCCTAAGATGCTGGGATAGGACGTAATTGTAATTATATAATATAACAAAAATAACACTAATAATAAGGCACACTGGCATAATGGTAACACACACAGCAAAGAGGTTCACTTTCAGCTTGAGGCAACTTGTGTCCTTTCTGTGTGGAGTTAGTTTGTTGCGTGGCCTCTTCGTGCACCGTGACAGGCAGCAACCACATCAGGGTGTCACCCGCTCTCGCCCTTGGCAGCTGGGACACCAAGAAAAAACAAAAAACGGTTTAACCCCATTTAAAAAGGAGGCATCTTTGAAAAAAAAAATTGAAGACAAATGTTATAAATAACATCTATGAGTGAATTAAGTTAATCAAAGTTAATTCGATTTTCAGTGTAAATATCAGAGGAATTTAATCAGAATTGTGTCTAATCTTTGCGGTGTTCGGTTGTTTCACCCTAAAGATGAATTAAAGCCTACATATTAGAGAATGGTTCTTTAATATTTGTTTGAGATGTCACCAGAGGGCCGTGAACATCAAGTGTTGCATGCATAATAAATGATGGATTCAGTAGGTTTTGAAGCTAGAAACGCTTCCTAATCATGAAGCCTGTCATGAACTCGCCGCTCGCAGCTGCCGTGTCTTCCTTAGACGGGCTGCGTTATTGCGTTGTTGTTGTTACGCTCGCCGTTACTCACGCTCCACCACCACGTTTGCACCTGACACCGACTGCGTTCGCTCGCACGTTTTTCCCCCACCGGCTCCGATCTGTTAATGATGATCTGATGTGTCAGACTCTCCGCCGCACCTGTCGGCTCGGAGAAATTGTGGCGCCGACGTGTTCATTTCCAGGAGAGGAGGAGTCATTAGCATGCTAGTGGGTCCACGTGTGAACCTCTGCAGACGGGATGAAAAGCAAAAAGCCTCGGATGTGTGTGTGTGTTCGTAATTGGCTGAAGGAGACGGGGAAACATTCAGGGCTCCTCGAAGGTTTGGCAAAAGAGAAGATTCCGGAATGAAAATCTGAGGTGAAAGTGATTAAATAGATCATCTGGCAGTACAGTCAGACTATGATTCATTATTGGACTCTGGACTCCTGATGCTGTCGTAATTAGCTTGTGCACGACATCTGTTCATCACAGCGATCACCCACCATCCTCACACTACTCAACACTTCCTTCTATTCAAATGAAAACTCCAAATGAATGTTTGGATGACTCAGAGAGGCTAAAGTACTTGTGTAATTGGCTGCAGCTGAGATGGACGGTACGAGCTGCGTGACGTCCTCGTACCGTTCTTACTCTTCCGCTCTTAATCAAACCTGTAATGTGATGTTCGGCCTTCATCTGATGATGCTATTCCAGGAGAGGTTTCATAGAAGTCAGGATTCAGACTCGTGATCGCTGACATGTTTTATATATTCATTTCTATTAAATGAAAATATATAGTTGATAATGCATTCATAGCACACGCATGTCTCAGAATAAAACGTGTGTCTCTAAATTGAATTAAATCTCTTTTATAAAAAGCAGGATCGTCCGCACAGTTAAGCTACAAAAAAAGGTATGTTATCTATAAAATGACTTTAAACTTAGACAACCGCGTTGTTCTTGTCATTTTTCTTCTCTATTAACAGACAAATACTTACATTTTTAGCTCGGCTTTTTCCTTTTTTCCATGATTTCAGGCTTGATGTGCAAGGCATTCTGGGATACCACTTACTTAGCCTTACATTTCTTCTTCATTCCTCAACTTTTAAGTAGTGGCAAAGCACGGATTTTGAGCTTGAGGAATACGAAGTTAAATGGGACGGATCCTAAGAACTGTAAAACCAGACTATTTGAAGGTGGTTGAAGCAATATGCAGCTGCAGAGTGATATCATCATGACATGGACGGACAGTTTTGTTTATTGGACAGATTGACAAAGACCTGATGACCAGTGAGTCAAAGGCTATGTTCAAAATGCAGTTACAAGTGACTTTCACCGCTGTTTGATTTGACAGTGTGACAGTGAGTACAGTCGCATTGAATCTGACATTTTTAAATCAGGCCAGTTTTAAATGTGCATTTTGGAATGCAACCGCAATATGATAAACCAGGTTGCATTTTCAGATTGACATCATTCTTACCCACGCAACAATTTCAATAAAGTTGAATTTATTAAAATCAACATGGATTTTGCGCTGTTTTTATTATTATTATTCTTATTTCTCTTGTATATTTTGTACATATTGTTTATCCCTATTCTAATTTGGTTAAACCAATTCGGGAGTCGTCTACAACCATGGAAAATTCCATGTATGTATACCAATATGTAGGTAAGTAAGTAAGTAAGTAATATTTGTAGATTGTTATGTACTGGCGAATAAAGGTGCTCTTGAATCTTGAATCTCTTGAATCTTGAAAAAAGAAAGTGCCACAGGTAGGTAAGCGAAGGGACAGGATTTTGTGGGCCTCGATGACACATTGTATTTATCTGTTCGTTCCTGGAGGACTGAGTGCAGTCTTATCCAAGTCTATATTCTATTATTCTGGATCTTGACCCTTTGGTCTAAGTCAGAGGTGTCCGAACTGTTCTCAAATAGGGCCTTTAATCCACCAGCCTTACACCCCAGCTCGGGCTCTGAGGTCTGTGGATCAAAATCTACTTATGGTTCCTCGCACACGGTTCAGGACCAGAGGAGAGAAATCTTTTCAGGCTGTTGCTCCTAAGCTTTGGAACGATCTTCCTCTCTCTTTGCGCTTGATGATCTACTGACTCCTTCAAGAAACATCTTAAGACGTTTCTATTTGTTCAGGCTTTTCCATGAATTTCTCGAACTCCTGTGTTGTTCTCAGTATTATCTTGATCTTTAAAGTATGTACTTTTTTGAGTATTGTTTTGATTGTTTAAGCGCTTTGTGACCCTGGTCTCGAAAAGCGTTATATAAATAAATATTACTTACTTACTTACTTACTTAATAAAGGGAAAATGAACTGGGGCCAAATGTAAATATTGACATCTCCTTTAAGAGTTCAAAATACAGTATGTCTATCCTGACATAGGCAAAACATTTTAAGTATTTAGTAATACCATCAACACTTTTTTAACTCGTGGGAGCTTGTTATAAAAAGCTTGTTTCGACTTTAATATTAAAATGTTGTGTATTTTCTAACATCTGGTTGAAGTTTATAACGTCAGCTGTGGGCCTTCATGATATCATACACTCACTTAATTATCACTGTTTATAGCATTAAGTCATACAATGCTATGTAACCGGCGTGATGTCGCCAATGATCAACTGCGGGTCACTGAACAGCCAAACAATAAAATAGGATTCGAGCAATAAAGCAAGTTTATGCTTAAATACCTGAAGTATGAACGTAGACTTAGCTACGAGAAAGTACAACACAGGACACACAGAAAGACGGAGGTTAAGGATGTTGACTTGCTGTAGAAACCCTTTATAACCCATCCAAATATTGAACATTAAGTGTAGTTTAAGTCATATTTTATGGTTGAAGTTTACAAAGTATTTTGATTCTTACTTAAATTGGCCAGAATGATGTATTTTCTTTGCAGTTTTTTTTCTCCGCTGGAAAACGATTTCCTTGCCTTGAGCAACGTGTCGACTTTGTCAGTGTATTTAAATTAAATGATGTCTACAAGTTCCACTCCTCGCCCGTTCTCCGCCGCGTCCCGTGCAGCCCTCTGATGTCGACGTGAGTGGATAATGAGGTGATGCCCTGCTGCAAGAGTCTGACCTAGATTTATTTGGGAGTTGAGAGCAGACCCGGTCAGAACGACGCTGCCGTGTGAAGAGAGCGCGCTCGGCTCTCATCTCAAGCACAATCGGTTCCAGCCACGCGTGACAAATTGAAACAACCGAGTGAAGCTTCCCTGCCCGCGCTGTTGGAACGTTATAATCCATGTTAGTGTTGTAGCAGCTCCACTGCCTGCACCTCGGTTTACTGCATCCCAAATGTAAACTCCAG